>NC_090651.1:253062339-253257339 GCF_040937935.1 Hyperolius riggenbachi
CACAGAAATAAAAAAAAAGGGTAAAAAAACGGCCAACGTGAACGGCCACGCAATGGGAACAAGGCCCGTTTGGCAGAGCTTGAGGTGGTTGTAGCGGCTCCAATTCCTATTATTGGCCTTAGGGCCCATTCACACTTGAAAGCGCAAAACGTTTTGAACACTGCGGCGATTTTTCTGCGATCGTGTTTAGCACTTCTATAGCACTGTAACGCAATGGCCGGGAAATCGCCTGAAAATGGTGCAGGCGACGCATTTGCATTTCGTGATTTGCAGCAATTAGCGCAAATCGCCCAAGTAAGAACGGGCCCATAGGGTTTTATTACACTAGCGCTTTTAAAAAGCGCAAGCGTTTTGCCGAAATCGCTGCAAAACGCTCTAGTGTGAATAGGCCCTTAGAGGGTGCTGTGATTGGAGAACTGTTCCCTATGAGGTTTCCTGCTGGGTCTCCTAAACTAGCGCCGAGTTACATTCCAGACTTTTGAACCGGAATTTGGTTTGGGCAAAATTTCTGATCATCTCCAGGATGTCACTAGATCACCTTTTAATCTTTCTGATCTGTTTTAAAGAGCACTTGTGAGGGACTTTGGGAGGGGAAGCCTCTGGATCCTAATGAGGCTTACCCTGTCTCCCTCTGCCAGTCCAATCTAGTGCTGGCAGCTCCGAATGGAGAGCCACAATAATATTTACATTGCTTGCCTTGTGCAGGAGCACTAGTGGCTCTCCGATTGGGCTCTGGTATAAACAGGCGAGCCCGATCTGGTCCACTCTATTGCACAGGCACAGACGGCTCGCACCTGCACAGTGGAGCGGACCTGATCAGGCTTGCCCATTTCTGCAGGATAGTGATGTAGGCGAGCTGTTCTCTGTGAATAGCTATGGACAGCCTGACCCTGTACTATTTCTGGGTCGCAATGTCCCGCAGTAGTACGCATGCCTTTGTCTGCACGTGTCCATTACTATGCATGCCCTGGCCCGGCGGTGTGCATCCTTGACTGCTTGCCTGTGGCCGGGAATGCTTTGCACAAGTGCGTGAGGTCACGGGCCCCAGACGAGCAATCAAGGACTCGCACCGCTGGACCAGGGGTGTGAGCAGACAAGGGCAAGCGCACTACTGCAGGACATTGCGACCCGGAAATAGTACAGGGGCAGGCTGCCCATAGCTGTTCGCCAGCATCACTACTGCAGGGGCGTGAATGGAGAGCTGCTAGTGCGCCTGTGCAAGGCTCCCAACAAGCGGCAACCAGCGGATCTTCAGGAGTCCTAGCGCTGGATCCTATTTGCTGATGTGGAAGCCTCTTTAGGATCCAGAAGCTTTCACCTTCGCGATAAATACCAGCAGGGCACTTTTTTTTTTCACTACGGGTACATTTTAAAAACCGATGTGTAAATGAAGGTTAGTATGTCATAAATTAGTACTTTTGGTGTACAATTGTGATAAGAAAAAAATAAATAAATAAATATCTCCCCGGGTCAGGTAGGCTCCTGACACCTGTATACGCTGTTTTCTGTACAGCAGCCATTTCCTGGTTATTGTGGAAATAGTTGGATTATGTGCAGCCGTCACACAAGGTACACAGACAAAGCAGGCTTGGAACCCACTAGAAAGTGCTATCGCAATCGCTAGCGTTTTGTGGTAACGGGTTTGCAAGTGATTTTGGAAGCAATTTCCCTGCTCCTATATATTAGAATGGAAATGTTTCCAACGTGCTGCATGTCCTGCGATTGCGATTTGCCTAATCGCAATTGCTCCAGTGGAATCTGTCCCATCCATTTACACTGGCGGAGAGTTTAGGGAAATCACTAGCGATTGAAAACGCACCCTAAACGCTCAAAAAATGCTCTGGTGGCAGAGGCGTAACTAGACGAAATAGGACCCCCTGCAAAAATAATAGCATGAGGCCCCCTTGTTCCCCAAACCTCATGTGGGTCACGTGATCGGGAGGCGGTGAAGGGCAGCAGAGAGTGCTCTGCTGTGAAGCAGGAAAACATTACACACGCTCCTGCACATGGTTTTTGTGAGCAAACAGGGAGGGTTTTTTTGCTAATTGGCTGCACTAGCGGTTGGGGAAAAAGAGGAGGAGCCCCCCCCCCCCCCCCCTGCAATGGCGGGGGTCACAGGCAGGGCTGTGGAGTCGGAGCAATTTTGGGTGCCTGGAGTCGGGAAAAAATGCACCGACTCCGACTCCTAATGAATTTGTAACTGTGATTAAAATAGAAAATATGATAAAATGTTCTATTTCTCAGATAATAGTCATTAAAAATAATATATACATATATATGTGTATATATATATATATATATATATATATATATATATATATATATATATATATATATATATATATATACAGTAATAGCTGTGCTCATTCCACAAAAATGAAATAAACCAATCAAAATTAGTTACTCGTGCTGCTTCAATAAAGTAGTCCTCATATTTTTAAAGTCAGATATACATACTCTGATTGTGACTGTACAGTATATATGATGTGTACACAGGAATCTCTTCTATATACTAAATAACATCTATGCTGTAAGAATAAAGCCTGATGTGTAGCCGTGTCACTAATAGAGATGGTCAATGAGATGGAAATAATTCTGCGCTGATGCTGGTTTATGCAAATGTATGCACTCTCTTTGCTCATGAAATCAAATAATTTGATATGTTGTTAAAATTTGGTTTCGTGACTACAAATTAAAGGGTACCTGAGACGGATGAAAAGAAAAGTTTCATACATACCTGGGGCTTCTTCCAGCCCCCTTCAGGCCAATTAGTCCGTCGCTGTCCACCTCCACCACCTGGATCTTCTGCTATGAGTCCTGGTAATTCAGCCAGTCAGCACAGTCTGGCTATGTGCCGCTTCCACAGCCAGGAGCATTCTGCACCTGCGCAACAGTGCTGTGCAGGTGTAGTATGCTCCCGGCGGCGGAGTGTGTGCATGCGCACTACACCAGACTGGCTCAAGTACCTGGACTCATAGCAGAAGATACAGGTGGCGGAGGAGGACAGCGAGGGACTGATTTAGCCTGAAGGGGGCTGGAGGAAGTCCCAGGTATGTATAAAACTTTAATTTCATCTGTCTCAGGTTTACTTTGTTACACAGTAGTACTATACTCTACATACGCACTCCCCACAGAGCTGCAGGGAATCCACTGAGAATGTTGTGCACATTGAACACAGAGGTGTTGTCCATCACCCATAAACCTGGTTCAGATTGTGCATGAAGAATGTGTAATACAGGGAGGATCTCCTCATTCCCCTGCAGAGTACCTGCACATCACTCTTAGGGCCCTTTTCCACTAGGCAATCGCTAGCGTTCACACTGAACGTTAGCGATTGCTGAATCGAAAAAGCTAAATATTTACCATCGATTTCCCGACGTTTGCGGCCGCGATTTTGCTATGCTATGCACTGCATAGCAAAATCACGGCAAAAGTCGCTCCACGGCGCGATCGCGATCAAGTAAAAAACGAATCGCGGTAGTGGAAATTACCTACCGCGATTCCTATGTTAAAAAGCAAACCGTAGCGATTTTAAAATCACTAGCGGTTTGCGGTTTTGCGATTAAGCAGTCGCAAACGCCCTAGTGGAAAAGGGCCCTTACATGTACCCACTGTTACATTGCCTAGGGCCTGATAGATGTTCTTTGTTCCGGTTTGTACCTTTTACAAGTAGTCTTACCAAGGACTAGTTTTAGTCTAAAGGGAATAAATATAGTAGTCTACATATCCTTCTTACTTCAGTTGTCTTGTAAAATTCCTAAGCACTGGCAGTTAAGAGACGAATTTCACGTTACATACTGTTAATCAACAAAATTGTAATATGCAAATTAGAGGAGTCGGAGAGGAGGAGTCGGAGTCGGTGGATTTTTGGACAGATTCCACAGCCCTGGTCACAGGGGTGACTGCTACGCCCAAGTCTAGTGGGTCCCGGCCCTTAGTCACCACCAGCCCGGATAGCCTGTGGTGACATTTTTTTGCAACTTTAAAAGATTTTGCAATCGGTTGCATTAATCTATAGGTGTACATATCAGAAAGTGCCACCCAACCATTGACTTTAATGTATTAAGTGTCAGAAAATGCAACCCAACCTAACCTAACCCTAGTGTTCCCCAACCCTGTCCTCAAGGCCCACCAACAGTACGTTTTGCAGAAAACCAACCATTCACAGGTGAGGTAATAAGTGTCTCAGCAGAGCCGATTAACTACCTGTGTGGATTTCCACAAAACATGCACTATGGGCTGGTGCACACCGAGCGGCTTTTTGGGCGTTTTCAGATCCGCTTGCGGCTGCGGATCTGCTTGGTCAATGTATCTCAATGGGGTGGTGCACACCAGAGCGGCAGGCGTTTTGCAGAAACGAAAAATGCCTGGGTGAGGCATTTTTTGGATTTCGGATGCGTTTCTGCCTCCAATGTTAAGTATAGGAAAAACGCAAAACGCCTGTAAAACCGCTTGATCAAGCGGATTTTGATGCGGATGCGGATGCGTTTTGACATGTGTCATCAATATATCGCACTTTAACCCTTTGTTTAAGGTCTTTCTACCTCTTTTCCTGAAAAACGCAAAACGCTTCCAAAAACGCTTGCAAAAACGCACGCAAAAAACGCAAAACGCCCCCAAAACCGCGCTATCAAAATGACACTAAGCGGTTCAAAAAACGCTAGCGTTTTGCGGATCTGCTTGCGGTTTTTGGTGTGCACCAGCCCTATCAGTGGGCCTTGAGGACAGGGTTGGGGAACACTGTAAACAGAACCCTCCTTTGGCGGGCAACTAATAACCCCCCGGAAGGAAATTAATAACGCCCCCTTTGCGGGAAACGATTAACCCTCCACTTGGCAGGCAATGCCGGGCAACTAAGAATACACCCTGGAGGACAACCAATACCCCCCCTTAACAGGCAACTAGAAACCCCCCACTGGAGTGAACTAATAACCCCCTCCCTTGCTGAGCTACTAATAACCCCCCTTCCTGAGGGAAATAAACACCGGAGGTTGCAAAATCTTAATGCCGGGATAAGAGAAAGATGTGCTGCACATGCACTGTACAGGAAGTTGCAAAATCTTTCATCACACTGCATTGGCACTACTATAGTTGGTCTACATTGTGTTACACAATGACAATAAAGTGAATTGAATCTAATGTACTTTTACTACAGTAAACATTGTCATAAGCTTTCAGATATAAATACTGTATAGTCAAGTAACAGCCACAGCGTGAGCAAACCGAGGACCAGTTGTGGTCTTCCCCCTCCCCATCAGCGCACTGTGGTGGGCTCCTCTCATTACTTGCTCCTGAATCTAGGCACGGGACAGTGTTGAGGTGAGGGCTGTGGCCACTGCACAGGAAGAGGCTGTCCAATAGTGATGGGATCACAAGTACATTACTAGCCAAATTCGTGATTCTAATGAGGCTTAATAGCCTCAGGTGTGCAGCTGGGAGAGAGGGGGTTAATTACCCAGATGTCCGGCGCTTCTATGCGTATCACACGCTCGCACGCACTCAATACCGTGCTCGCTCTGAATACTGTGCACTTCCTCCTTCCGGCCAGAAGGAGGAAGTGCGCGGTATTGAGTCATGGAACGCGTCCAAAGGAGTCCATTGGACGCGTGCGAGCGTGTAATACGCATAGAAGCGCAAGACATCTAGGTAATTAACCCCCTCTCTCCAGGCCGCACATCTGAGGTTATTAACCACTTGAGGACCGCAGTGTTAAACCCCCCTAAAGACCAAGCCATTTTCTGTAAATTGACCACTGCAGCTTTAAGGGCTCGCCGCAGGGCCACACAACTCAGCACACAAGTGATTTCCCCCCCCCCCCCCTTTTCTCCCCAGCAACAGAGCTCTCTGTTGGTGGGGTCTGATCGCTCCCCCAATGTTTCTTTTTATATATTTGTTTGATTATTTTGTTAATGTATTATTTTTTTTTACTTTTTTGTCCCCAGCTCTCACTCCTCCACCAGCCAATCAGCGTGATCGGCTGTTATAGGCTTCAGCCTATGACAGCCACTTTCCTGCCTCTGGAGGGGACAGCTGTGTTACACGGCTGTCACCAGTACAAAGCTGCCTTACATCGCAGCGCTGTACAGCAATAAAAGACGGCAGTTTCGCCGTCTAACAATCTCCCAGCAGCGATTGCCAATAGGAGACTGAAGGCGAAGCTCCGCCATCAGAGCGGGAATGCGCATCAGTGTGCGCGATCGTCTGCAAACCACGCCCCAAGAACCTTACGCCGATCGGCGTTAGGCAGTCCTACACGGCTCATACTCGTACTTTGTTAATCATTCTATCCTATGGGAACATAATGCATGTGGCGGCTCATACTCGTACTTTGTTAATCATTCTATCCTATGGGGACATAATGCATGTGGCGGTGCAGCAAATGAACGTAGAAATGCTGCCCATAGCAACTGCGTCAGTTATGTCAGTGCAGAGGAAAGCATGAACGTGGAACTACTTTCAAAATCCATTTTTAACAATAGTCGTTTATTTGCAGAGTGTAACAGCAACACACTAATAATCAGAAACAATATCTGCTGAAGCACTAATGACAGGCCAGGCCATGCAGACATGACAGGTGCTCTTATGTGTGAGCGGAATGTGCTGTTAGCTGGAGGTGGCAGAGGTACAGTAATCATCAATTTTTAGAGACATCTAGGTAAATAACAAGTATATGTGAGACTTCGGGCAAATGATGGGACGCCGCGTGTCCCCCGCATCACCTCCCGCAGTCATGCAATCGTCTCCGGCACCGTCAGCTGATCGTCTCCCGCTCTGCAGAAAGCGTGCCATGTGGGTTGCGTGGTAAGCTAAGCATCACGTGCGGACACACTAGCGGCGGTACGAGTAGCAGAAGCGGACACATCTCCGGACTCTCCCCCACCACATACATCCCTGTGTAACAAGAGCCGCCTACTTGCTAGTTGCTACAAGCATCTCACGGAAGACCGATGGATCAGCAGTGCGCATGTCAGACAGCTTCCTGTACGGAGCGCCACCGTGTGGCCGTCAGTAAGGTAACCATTAGTCTATATGAAAACCTGTTTAGCGAGGCAGCAGCATACAGATCACTCCTCCCCTTGTTCTCCTTCTCCCAACCAGAAGGTAATGTACCGTCACATCCAGCTGGGGGAGACACAGCAAGAGACGGAGAGGTGATAATCCCCCGAGCACCGCACTGGAAGCAGAGGAGACGGCAGCGAAAGAGAGACAGGCTGTAACATGCAGCTTGTGTCTCCTGCTCGCCTCTGTATGATCCTATCCTCCCCAGTGCACTCCTCCTAATACAGCCACAATAAGCACCAGCAGCCATAGCTATACATGTCCAATGTGATCCAACTATGCAGCCCCCTTTTTATATAGATATATATATGTCTACCTTCCTATCTATGTCTACTATGAATCTTTACTCCTCAGTAATAGCTAAACAGTAATGATGATCTAGTTGTAGAAATGACAATAGATGCTCTATCTAGTATTACTATCCAATAATATATATGTTATATATGAACATTAAGCCATGTTATATATGGTATATACTGTATTACATAAAGTACTTTGGCCAGAAGTGCTCGTGTCACAGGCTCGAGCATCCACAACATGACGTCACAACAGCTGCTGCTCCGCGGAAACACGAGCAATGGACGGGCTAAGGAGTCTCTGCGCTGCACGAGAGTCACTTGTCTGTACACAAGCTGACACCAGGCGGGGAGCCCGCTACCCACTAGAGGCATCAACACGGAGCAGCCAGGAACCAGAAGACCGTACACCAGCCCGGAGGAGAGCATTAGTAGTGTGCGGAGCTCCCCCTTGTGGCAGTTATAAAGCAATCTTACTGTGAAAGTGTCCCTATTGAAATGTTTTGAAGATGAAACTAAAAAGCGATAGAATCCAGTTCGATCAGAGGAAGAGAGTGTATTGTGAGTCTGATTTCTGCATGTGAGAATTACTGTATGTAAGGCTGCTGAGCAGGAAGGAATATAGGGAGGCTGTCAGGGGAGGACTGGCCAGGGAGGAAGAGGGGAGATTCCCCCCCCCCCCAGGCTGCCTCTCATTTAATAATTTAGGGCTGGCTGATCCACCAACCGGTTCATAATTATCCAATCGGATGACAATCTGTGCCACCACAAGCATGCCCATTTAACAATTTGACTTATTTTGGGTGGAAAGTAGTTTAATGTATCAATGTGCCGATGTGGTCATGAAGTGCAATAACAAACTATGAATGTGATGGAAACCCCAGCCGTTGTCCCTCAAAATGTATTATGTGCCCCACGGTGCCTGTGCATTTAAACTTTACCTGTCCTTGCTGCATTGGCGACCCACATGACTACCGGTATATAGCACTTGGGGTGCGTGTGACGTCATTTGGGCTGGGGGTGCCGTGAAACCGGGCCTCTAGTTTGTGTTTTCCCTCTAGGCCCATAGGTCCCAGTCCTCCCCTGGAGGCTGTAATGAAGGTGGCTGCTTACAGAACTGCAGGCTGCTGCTGCAAATGACATTCTACTTAGGTAAATAAATGTGTCCTGCATACAATGGGGGTTTAATCATAAAAAAGGTGACTGTTAGGTAAAGCAGTAACTGTGGGGTAGAGACGAGGGAATGTTTGAGAGCTCGTTTCCACTTGTCCGGCCCGTTTCCGGTGCGTAAAACGTGTGAACGAATCCTCATGCGGTTGCGGATTCGTTTGTGCTTCCATGTGTTTTTTTCACGTGAAAACGCACGCGGTTTGCGGTATGCGATTTTAACTATGTCATTGCCGGTAAGCATTGACATAGGTTTTTGAAAGAAAACGCATGGAAAATTGCAAGAGTAAAACGCTTGCGATTTTCCAATTAGTTACATTTGCGGCGAAACGCGCCCGGCTGTGCGGCGAGTGAATTCTGATGGTTCTGCTGTGCAGATTTTTTTGGCTAGTGGAAACGAGCCCGTTTAGTTACATTATTTATGCGAAGCTGCATGCAGAAAACGCATGCAGATTCGCTGTAGTGGAAATGGGCCCTGAAAGAAATACTGCTAAATTGAATTTAGACTTAATCTCTATAGAAAAGCTGGACTGGAATTAACTCAGGTATGTCGCTAGGGTTTTTTTATCTGGTTTTATCTGCCTTCGAACCTGTTGCCATGGTGCCCTGGATGCAATATTGTCGGGTTCCCAGTGAGCATCCCTCCCCCCGTAGTGTGCCGACTCCCAGCTCCTGCCATGATATGACCTCAGATCGTGACGTCTAGGGAAGCGTACCTCCCAACTTTTTGAGATGAGAAAGAGGGACACTTAAGCCACACCCCTGATCACGCCCCCGTCACACCCCTAGTCACGAATACCATAAAGATTTCATAAGAAAAATATGTTGTTTATAATTCAAACCACACTGCTCCTTTCTAACATGTTGCATTTTCCTTCATATTAACATTTTAAAATTAGTAATGTATCAATTTAAAGGATGGGAATAAAGTTTAGAGTCAATCAAACACATTTTTTAGTAGATAAATATACATATACATATCCTCCTCCTCCTCCTCCATCCATCCAGTAGGGAATTGCAGATTTTCAAAACAGCTTATATACCATAGCTGGGATTTGAACCCAGGATGCAGTGTGTAGTAGGTATCTGTCTTAACCTCTAGACCATGAACCACACTACATGGTAAAGCTGTCCTAGCATAAACCATACTACCATTATGATCAATGCAATAGAAAAAGTAGCATGATTAAGGATTGGTACTTTTTGAAAAGCATGCTTATATACCATAGCTGGGATTTGAACCCAGTATGCAGTGTGTAGTAGCTAGTAGGTATCTGTCTTAACCTCTAGACCATGAACCACACTACATGGTAAAGCTGTCCTAGCATAAACCATACTACCATTATGATCAATTCAATAGAAAAAGTAGCATGATTAAGGATTGGTACTTTTTGAAAAGCATGCTTATATACCATAGCTGGGATTTGAACCCAGTATGCAGTGTCGGAATTATTAATTCCGACCGGAATCACGGAATTAATAATTCCGCGGAATTTTCCGACCATGCCTAGTCACTAGTCACTTCCTCTATGTGTGTCCTGCTCTGCCTTCCCCAGTCACCGTGATCTGAGGTCTGTAGCGCTGCTGCCAGCCCTCCCGCCCAGCAAAACCCCCAGACCAGCAAAGCCCCAGGGCCCAGCAAAGCAAAGCCCCCAGCCTAGCAAAGCCCCCTTCAAAGGAAAGACCTTGGGCCCCAGATCAGCAAAGCAAAGCCCCAGGGCCCAGCAAAGCAAAGCCCCCAGGCCCAGCAAAGCCAAAACCCTGGGGCTCAGCCTAGCAAAGCCCCCGGACCCCAGACCAGCAAAGCCCCCAGCCCAGAGAAGCACCCAGTCCAGTATAGCAAAGCAGAGCCCCCGGGCCCCAGCAAAGCCCCTTTGCCAAAGCAAAGCCCCCAGACCAGCAAAGCCCCTGGACCCCAGACCAGCAAAGTCTCCAGGCCCAGCAAAGCCAAGACCCTGGGGCCCAGCCTAGAAAAGCCCCCGGACCCCAGACCAGCAAAGCCCCCAGTCCAGTCTAGCAAAGCCCCCAGCAAAGCAGAGCCGCTGGGCCCCAGCAAAGCCCCTGGGCCTCAGCAAAGCTCAAAGCAAAGCTCCCGGGCCTCAGCCCAGAAAAGCGTACATCCAAGCAAAGCCTCCAGCTCAGCAAAGGCTAATGAAGCCCCCAGCCCAGCAAGCGTCCAAAAATGTCTCCAGCCCAGTAAAGTCCTCACCCCAGCAAAGCCCCAAGCAAATGGCCCAGCCCAGCAAAGCACTAGGCCCAGCAAAGACAGGCCGGCTCAGCATTACCGCCAGCTAGGCTGACACAGCATCACCACCAGCCAGACCACAGCATCAACGCCAGCAATGCCAGCCCATCATCATCACCAGCAAGCCCATCATAACCACCAGCTGAGTACAGCACACTGGCCAGCCAGCTGAAGACAAAACAGAAGCCAGGTGAGGGGATTATTTATGTGAAATAGTGCCTATTTAATATATTTGTTACACTATTGCTATGTTCATGTACATTTGCCCCCCCCCCTTTTCTGCCCACCAACAGAGCTTTCTGTTGGTGGGCTCTGATCACTGCTGCTGGATTTTTTTTAAATTAATTTATATGTTATTTAATTTAGAATAAAAGTGTGTATTTTTAATGTATTGTTCCCTCCCCTTGACAGTCAATCACAGCGATCAGCTCTCATAGGCATCAGCCTATGAGAGCTGATCATTCCCTGAGCCTCCCCAGGGGACAGCTGAGTGACACGGCAGTCCCCAGTACAGTGCTGCTGTAGATCGCAGTGCTGTACAATGTAACAATGTAAATAGATGGCTGTTTCACCATCTAACAGTCTTGATAGCAGCGATCGCCCCTGGAAGACTGTTGAAGGAGCGGAGCTTTCTGTTGGTGGGCTCTGATCGCTGCTGCTGGTTTTGTTTTTTTATTAATTTATATGTTATTTAATTTTGAATAAAAATGTGTATTTTTTATTTATTGTTCCCTCCCCCCAACAGCCAATCACAGCGATCAGCTCTCATAGGCATCATCCTATGGGAGCTAATCATTCCCTGAGCCTCCCTAGGGGACAGCCGAGTGACACGGCAGTCCCCAGTACAGCACTGCTGTAGATCGCAGCGCTGTACAATGTAACAATGTAAATAGATGGCTGTTTCACCATCTAACAGTCTTGATAGCAGCGATCGCCCCTGGCAGACTGTTGACGGGCTCTGATCGCTGCTGCTGGTTTTCTTTTTTTATTAATTTATATGTTATTTAATTTTGAATAAAAATGTGTATTTTTTATTTAATTTTCCCTCCCCCCAACAGCCAATCACAGTGATCAGCTTTCATAGGCATCAGCTTATGAGAGCCGATCACTCTCTGAGTCTCCCCAAGGGACAGCCGAGTGACACGGCAGTCCCCAGTACAGCGCTGCTGTAGATCGCAGCACTGTACAATATAAATAGACTGTGGTTTAGTCGTCTGATAGCCGCTGGCAGACTCCGCTCCATCATTCAAACGGGGATGTGTGTGCGATCCCCTGCAAATCACTCCCTCAGGACTTGACGCCAATTGGAATTACGCGGTCCTGGGGGAGCCGCCTTGCAACAGCCAATTGGTGTTATGCGGTCGTAAGGTGGCTAATTGAGACTGAACAAGAACTTTGTACAGTGCTAATCCAATTAGAGGGTTAAAGCTTCATTTACACAGTACAAATTTCCGTCAGGTCGGATCTATTAGATAATTTCTAATCGGATTGCGTTAGATTTTGCAATAGATTTTGGTATACTTATCAAAGCAAAATTGCAAAATTGATCTGAAACAATTTGCAAATCTACACACGATGCAATTTCTTATTAGATATATTTAATAGACCTGTCTATCTGATGGAAAATTGTACCATGTACATGAGGCTTAAAGAAAACCTGTAACAAAAAAAAAACTCCCATGGGGGTACTCACCTCGGGTGGGGGAAGCCTCCGGATCCTATCGAGGCTTCCTTCGTCCCCCTCGGTCCCACGGCGGCAGCGAAAATCCTCCCAGAATGGCGGGGATGTTAATATTTACCTTCCCGGCTCAAGCGTAGACACAGTATCGGCTCTACGCTCGGAGATAGGTGGAAATGGCCGATCACTGTCGGGTCGCTCTACTGTGCAGGCGCAAGTCGCCTGCTCAGTAGAGTGGACCTGACAGAAATTTATTTTCAGCTATCTTGGCTATTTTCACCTATCTCTGTACGGAGAGCCACAACAGTGCCACCTGCTGGAGCCAGGGAAGGTAAATATATCAGCGCTTGTCAGGCTTGTCGAGGGAGAATTCCGGGACTCTTCGGGGGAGCCAGCGCTGGACTGCCTGCAGCTACAGGAGTGGGGGAAGCCTCATTGTGTTGGGATAGAGTGAAATGACCACATTATAACGTCACTTTCCGCACTGTAAATATATTTTATTGACTGTATACCTTACTGTATGCAACAACTTTCCCATTGCGCCCAGTGTGAACTTTGCCCTATGGCGGAGTTGACACTAGCAGCTGATAACAATTGACATGTTTTAAATGATCAGTTGTTCTTCTCTCCAAGATGCTGTGCATTTCCGTGCACTTTAGTATGTGTTACAAGCAAGCTTACAATATAAAGGAATGGGGAGAAGACATACGACCTATTGAACCATGTATTTCTAGACATGCTGGCTAGGTATGGTATTGTGGGTCATGCAGCCTTATTAATTTGTTATTTGGGAATATGCTGCTTTTAAAATGTTATTTGGGGACATCATGCTGCCTAATTCTGTCATTTGAGGACATGTTACTGAATTATAGTATTTGTGGTTATGGTAATTGCTGTTTAATAATAAGATTTGAAGGACATACTGATGTTATTTGGTAGAAATGCTACTTGTTATGTGAGGGGGATGATTATTATTGGATAATAAAGCAACCTCTTATTCTGTGCTGCCACCTCTGAGATGGTTACTAGGGCTGGTTCATACTGAGGATTTCAGTGAGTTAAATTTAAGTATAATGCACTGTTTACTTATGTGGCGGCTCATGCACCTATGCGACTGGTGCCAAAGCTTTAATGCACTAAGGCACCTGCTTTTGTTTGTTATGCAATACAGTGGGATGCCAAAGTTTGGGCAACCTTGTTAATCATTGTGATTTTCCTGTATAAATCGTTGGTTGTTCCGATAAAAAATGTCAGTTAAATATATCATATAGGAGACACACACAGTGATATTTGAGAAGTGAAAGGAAGTGTGCATTTTAGTGTTTCGTTTCAGGAAAGGTGACAGAAGAAGATGAGGCGGAAGACTGGAAAAAAAGAAGATGGTGATAGAAGACAGCACAGGTGAGTTCGAGATAAATAAAGTGTGCATTTCAGTGTTTCATTTCAGGAAAGCTGACCGAAGAAGATGAGGCAGAAGACTGGAAAAACAAGAAGATGGTGATAGAAGGCAGCACAGGTGAGGCCGAGATAAATAAAGTGTGCATTTTAGTGTTTCGTTTTAGGAAAGGTGACAGAAGTTGAGGTGGAAGACTGAAAAAAAAGAAGGAGATGGTGCTAGAAGACAGCACAGGTGAGTCCGAGATAAATAAAGTGTGCATTTCAGTGTTTCGTTTCAGGAAAGGTGACAGAAGAAGATGAAGCGAACAAATGGAAAAAAAGAAGACGATTGTGTTAGAAGACAGCACAGGTGAGTCTGAGATAAATAAAGTGTGCATTTCAGTGTTTCGTTTTAGGAAAGGTGACCAAAGAAGATGAGGCGGAAGACTGGAAAAGAAAGAAGATGGTGCTAGAAGACAGCACAGGTGAGTCCGAAATAAATAAAGTGTGCATTTCAGTGTTTCGTTTCAGGAAAGGTGACAGAAGAAGATGAGGTGGACGACTGGAAATAAATAAGAAGATGGTGATAGAAGGCAGCACAGGTGAGTCTGAGATATATAAAGTGTACATTTCAGTGTTTCGTTTCAGGAAAGAGTAGAGAATAAGACAGGGCGGACGACTGGAAAAAAAGAAGATGATGGTGCTAGAACACAGCACAGGTGAGTCCGAGATAAATAAAGTGTGCATTTCAGTGTTTCGTTTCAGTAAAGGTGACAGAAGAAGATGAGTTGGACGACTGGAAAAAATAGAAGAAGATGGTGCTAGAAGACAGCACAGGTGAGTCCGAGGTAAATAAAGTGTTGATTTCAGTGTTTAGTTTCAGGAAAGGTGAGAGAAGAAGACGAGGCGGAAGACTGGAAAAAAGAATAAGATGGTGCTTGAAGCCAGCACAGGTGAGTCCGAGATAAATAAAGTGTGCATTTTAGTGTTTCGTTTCAGGAAAGGTGACAGAAGTTGACAAGGCGGAAAACTTGGAAAAAGGAAGATGGTGCTAGAAGACAGCACAGGTGAGTCCCAGATAAATAAAGTGTGCATTTCAGTGTTTCGTTTCAGGAAAGGTGACCGAAGAAGATGAGGCGGAAAGCTGGAAAAAAAAGAAGATGGTGCTAGAAGACAGCACAGGTGAGTCCGAGATAAATAAAATATGCATTTCAGTGTTTCGTTTCAGGAAAGGTGACAGAAGAAGAAGAGGCGGACGACTGGAAAAAAAGAAGAAGATGGTGCTAAAAGACAGCACAGGTGAGTCCGAGATAAATAAAGTGTGGATTTCAGTGTTTCGTTTCAGGAAAGGTGAAAGAAGAAGACGAGGCGGAAGACTGGAAAAAAGAATAAGATGGTGCTTGAAGACAGCACAGGTGAGTCCGAGATAAATAAAGTGTGCATTTCAGTGTTTCGTTTCAGGAAAGGGGAGAGAATAAGACAAGGCAAACGACTGGAAAAAAAGAAGATGGTGCTAGAACACAGCACAGATGAGTCCGAGATAAATAAAGTGTGCATTTCAGTGTTTCGTTTCAGGAAAGGTGACAGAAGAGGATAAGGTGGAAGACTGGAAAAAAGAAGAAGATTGTGTTAGAAGACAGCACAGGTAAGTCCAAGATAAATAAAGTGTGCATTTCAGTGTTTCGTTTTAGGAAAGGTGACCAAAGAAGATGAGGCGGAAGACTGGAAAAGAAAGAAGATGGTGCTAGAAGACAGCACAGGTGAGTCCAAAATAAATAAAGTGTGCATTTCAGTGTTTCGTTTCAGGAAAGGTGACAGAAGAAGATGAGGTGGACGACTGGAAATAAATAAGAAGATGGTGATAGAAGGCAGCACAGGTGAGTCTGAGATATATAAAGTGTACATTTCAGTGTTTCGTTTCAGGAAAGGGTAGAGAATAAGACAGGGCGGACGACTGGAAAAAAAGAAGATGATGGTGCTAGAACACAGCACAGGTGAGTCCGAGATAAATAAAGTGTGCATTTCAGTGTTTCGTTTCAGTAAAGGTGACAGAAGAAGATGAGTTGGACGACTGGAAAAAATAGAAGAAGATGGTGCTAAAAGACAGCACAGGTGAGTCCGAGGTAAATAAAGTGTTGATTTCAGTGTTTAGTTTCAGGAAAGGTGAGAGAAGAAGACGAGGCGGAAGACTGGAAAAAAGAATAAGATGGTGCTTGAAGACAGCACAGGTGAGTCCGAGATAAATAAAGTGTGCATTTTAGTGTTTCGTTTCAGGAAAGGTGACAGAAGTTGACAAGGCGGAAAACTGGGAAAAAGGAAGATGGTGCTAGAAGACAGCACAGGTGAGTCCCAGATAAATAAAGTGTGCATTTCAGTGTTTCGTTTCAGGAAAGGTGACCGAAGAAGATGAGGCGGAAAGCTGGGAAAAAAAAGAAGATGGTGCTAGAAGACAGCACAGGTGAGTCAGAGATAAATAAAATATGCATTTCAGTGTTTCGTTTCAGGAAAGGTGACAGAAGAAGAGGAGGCGGACGACTGGAAAAAAAGAAGAAGATGGTGCTAAAAGACAGCACATGTGAGTCCGAGATATATAAAGTGTGGATTTCAGTGATTCGTTTCAGGAAAGGGGAGAGAAGAAGATGAGGCGGAAGACTGGAAAAAATAATAATATGGTGCTTGAAGACAGCACAGGTGAGTCCGAGATAAATAAAGTGTGCATTTTAGTGTTTCGTTTCAGGAAAGGTGACAGAAGATGACAAGGCGGAAAACTGGGAAAAAGGAAGATGGTGGTAAAAGACAGCACAGGTGAGTCTGAGATAAATAAAGTGTGCATTTCAGTGTTTCGTTTCCGGAAAGGTGACCGAAGAAGATGAGGCGAAAGGCTGGAAAAAAAGAAGATGGTGCTAGAAGACAGCACAGGTGAGTCCGAGATAAATAAAATATGCATTTCAGTGTTTCGTTTCAGGAAAGGTGACAGAAGAAGAAGAGGCGGACGACTGGAAAAAAAGAAGAAGATGGTGCTAAAAGACAGCACAGGTGAGTCCGAGATAAATAAAGTGTGGATTTCAGTGTTTCGTTTCAGGAAAGGTGAAAGAAGAAGACGAGGCGGAAGACTGGAAAAAAGAATAAGATGGTGCTTGAAGACAGCACAGGTGAGTCCGAGATAAATAAAGTGTGCATTTCAGTGTTTCGTTTCAGGAAAGGGGAGAGAATAAGACAAGGCGAACGACTGGAAAAAAAGAAGATGGTGCTAGAACACAGCACAGATGAGTCCGAGATAAATAAAGTGTGCATTTCAGTGTTTCGTTTCAGGAAAGGTGACAGAAGAGGATAAGGTGGAAGACTGGAAAAAAGAAGAAGATTGTGTTAGAAGACAGCACAGGTAAGTCCAAGATAAATAAAGTGTGCATTTCAGTGTTTCGTTTTAGGAAAGGTGACCAAAGAAGATGAGGCGGAAGACTGGAAAAGAAAGAAGATGGTGCTAGAAGACAGCACCGGTGAGTCCGAAATAAATAAAGTGTGCATTTCAGTGTTTCGTTTCAGGAAAGGTGACAGAAGAAGATGAGGTGGACGACTGGAAATAAATAAGAAGATGGTGATAGAAGGCAGCACAGGTGAGTCTGAGATATATAAAGTGTACATTTCAGTGTTTCGTTTCAGGAAAGAGTAGAGAATAAGACAGGGCGGACGACTGGAAAAAAAGAAGATGATGGTGCTAGAACACAGCACAGGTGAGTCCGAGATAAATAAAGTGTGCATTTCAGTGTTTCGTTTCAGTAAAGGTGACAGAAGAAGATGAGTTGGACGACTGGAAAAAATAGAAGAAGATGGTGCTAGAAGACAGCACAGGTGAGTCCGAGGTAAATAAAGTGTTGATTTCAGTGTTTAGTTTCAGGAAAGGTGAGAGAAGAAGACGAGGCGGAAGACTGGAAAAAAGAATAAGATGGTGCTTGAAGCCAGCACAGGTGAGTCCGAGATAAATAAAGTGTGCATTTTAGTGTTTCGTTTCAGGAAAGGTGACAGAAGTTGACAAGGCGGAAAACTTGGAAAAAGGAAGATGGTGCTAGAAGACAGCACAGGTGAGTCCCAGATAAATAAAGTGTGCATTTCAGTGTTTCGTTTCAGGAAAGGTGACCGAAGAAGATGAGGCGGAAAGCTGGAAAAAAAAGAAGATGGTGCTAGAAGACAGCACAGGTGAGTCCGAGATAAATAAAATATGCATTTCAGTGTTTCGTTTCAGGAAAGGTGACAGAAGAAGAAGAGGCGGACGACTGGAAAAAAAGAAGAAGATGGTGCTAAAAGACAGCACAGGTGAGTCCGAGATAAATAAAGTGTGGATTTCAGTGTTTCGTTTCAGGAAAGGTGAAAGAAGAAGACGAGGCGGAAGACTGGAAAAAAGAATAAGATGGTGCTTGAAGACAGCACAGGTGAGTCCGAGATAAATAAAGTGTGCATTTCAGTGTTTCGTTTCAGGAAAGGGGAGAGAATAAGACAAGGCGAACGACTGGAAAAAAAGAAGATGGTGCTAGAACACAGCACAGATGAGTCCGAGATAAATAAAGTGTGCATTTCAGTGTTTCGTTTCAGGAAAGGTGACAGAAGAGGATAAGGTGGAAGACTGGAAAAAAGAAGAAGATTGTGTTAGAAGACAGCACAGGTAAGTCCAAGATAAATAAAGTGTGCATTTCAGTGTTTCGTTTTAGGAAAGGTGACCAAAGAAGATGAGGCGGAAGACTGGAAAAGAAAGAAGATGGTGCTAGAAGACAGCACAGGTGAGTCCAAAATAAATAAAGTGTGCATTTCAGTGTTTCGTTTCAGGAAAGGTGACAGAAGAAGATGAGGTGGACGACTGGAAATAAATAAGAAGATGGTGATAGAAGGCAGCACAGGTGAGTCTGAGATATATAAAGTGTACATTTCAGTGTTTCGTTTCAGGAAAGGGTAGAGAATAAGACAGGGCGGACGACTGGAAAAAAAGAAGATGATGGTGCTAGAACACAGCACAGGTGAGTCCGAGATAAATAAAGTGTGCATTTCAGTGTTTCGTTTCAGTAAAGGTGACAGAAGAAGATGAGTTGGACGACTGGAAAAAATAGAAGAAGATGGTGCTAAAAGACAGCACAGGTGAGTCCGAGGTAAATAAAGTGTTGATTTCAGTGTTTAGTTTCAGGAAAGGTGAGAGAAGAAGACGAGGCGGAAGACTGGAAAAAAGAATAAGATGGTGCTTGAAGACAGCACAGGTGAGTCCGAGATAAATAAAGTGTGCATTTTAGTGTTTCGTTTCAGGAAAGGTGACAGAAGTTGACAAGGCGGAAAACTGGGAAAAAGGAAGATGGTGCTAGAAGACAGCACAGGTGAGTCCCAGATAAATAAAGTGTGCATTTCAGTGTTTCGTTTCAGGAAAGGTGACCGAAGAAGATGAGGCGGAAAGCTGGGAAAAAAAAGAAGATGGTGCTAGAAGACAGCACAGGTGAGTCAGAGATAAATAAAATATGCATTTCAGTGTTTCGTTTCAGGAAAGGTGACAGAAGAAGAGGAGGCGGACGACTGGAAAAAAAGAAGAAGATGGTGCTAAAAGACAGCACATGTGAGTCCGAGATATATAAAGTGTGGATTTCAGTGATTCGTTTCAGGAAAGGGGAGAGAAGAAGATGAGGCGGAAGACTGGAAAAAATAATAATATGGTGCTTGAAGACAGCACAGGTGAGTCCGAGATAAATAAAGTGTGCATTTTAGTGTTTCGTTTCAGGAAAGGTGACAGAAGATGACAAGGCGGAAAACTGGGAAAAAGGAAGATGGTGGTAAAAGACAGCACAGGTGAGTCTGAGATAAATAAAGTGTGCATTTCAGTGTTTCGTTTCCGGAAAGGTGACCGAAGAAGATGAGGCGAAAGGCTGGAAAAAAAGAAGATGGTGCTAGAAGACAGCACAGGTGAGTCCGAGATAAATAAAATATGCATTTCAGTGTTTCGTTTCAGGAAAGGTGACAGAAGAAGAAGAGGCGGACGACTGGAAAAAAAGAAGAAGATGGTGCTAAAAGACAGCACAGGTGAGTCCGAGATAAATAAAGTGTGGATTTCAGTGTTTCGTTTCAGGAAAGGTGAAAGAAGAAGACGAGGCGGAAGACTGGAAAAAATAATAAGATGGTGCTTGAAGACAGCACAGGTGAGTCCGAGATAAATAAAGTGTGCATTTCAGTGTTTCGTTTCAGGAAAGGGGAGAGAATAAGACAAGGCGAACGACTGGAAAAAAAGAAGATGGTGCTAGAACACAGCACAGATGAGTCCGAGATAAATAAAGTGTGCATTTCAGTGTTTCGTTTCAGGAAAGGTGACAGAAGAGGATAAGGTGGAAGACTGGAAAAAAGAAGAAGATTGTGTTAGAAGACAGCACAGGTAAGTCCAAGATAAATAAAGTGTGCATTTCAGTTTTTCGTTTTAGGAAAGGTGACCAAAGAAGATGAGGCGGAAGACTGGAAAAGAAAGAAGATGGTGCTAGAAGACAGCACAGGTGAGTCCGAAATAAATAAAGTGTGCATTTCAGTGTTTCGTTTCAGGAAAGGTGACTGAAGAAGATGAGGTGGACGACTGGAAATAAATAAGAAGATGGTGATAGAAGGCAGCACAGGTGAGTCTGAGATATATAAAGTGTACATTTCAGTGTTTCGTTTCAGGAAAGGGTAGAGAATAAGACAGGGCGGACGACTGGAAAAAAAGAAGATGATGGTGCTAGAACACAGCACAGGTGAGTCCGAGATAAATAAAGTGTGCATTTCAGTGTTTCGTTTCAGTAAAGGTGACAGAAGAAGATGAGTTGGACGACTGGAAAAAATAGAAGAAGATGGTGCTAAAAGACAGCACAGGTGAGTCCGAGGTAAATAAAGTGTTGATTTCAGTGTTTAGTTTCAGGAAAGGTGAGAGAAGAAGACGAGGCGGAAGACTGGAAAAAAGAATAAGATGGTGCTTGAAGACAGCACAGGTGAGTCCGAGATAAATAAAGTGTGCATTTTAGTGTTTCGTTTCAGGAAAGGTGACAGAAGTTGACAAGGCGGAAAACTGGGAAAAAGGAAGATGGTGCTAGAAGACAGCACAGGTGAGTCCCAGATAAATAAAGTGTGCATTTCAGTGTTTCGTTTCAGGAAAGGTGACCGAAGAAGATGAGGCGGAAAGCTGGGAAAAAAAAGAAGATGGTGCTAGAAGACAGCACAGGTGAGTCCGAGATAAATAAAATATGCATTTCAGTGTTTCGTTTCAGGAAAGGTGACAGAAGAAGAGGAGGCGGACGACTGGAAAAAAAGAAGAAGATGATGCTAAAAGACAGCACATGTGAGTCCGAGATATATAAAGTGTGGATTTCAGTGATTCGTTTCAGGAAAGGGGAGAGAAGAAGATGAGGCGGAAGACTGGAAAAAAGAATAATATGGTGCTTGAAGACAGCACAGGTGAGTCCGAGATAAATAAAGTGTGCATTTTAGTGTTTCGTTTCAGGAAAGGTGACCGAAGAAGATGAGGCGGAAGGCTGGAAAAAAAGAAGATGGTGCTAGAAGACAGCACAGGTGAGTCCGAGATAAATAAAGTGTGGATTTCAGTGATTCGTTTCAGAAAAGGGGAGAGAAGAAGACGAGGCGGAAGACTGGAAAAAATAATAATATGGTGCTTGAAGACAGCACAGGTGAGTCCGAGATAAATAAAGTGTGCATTTTAGTGTTTCGTTTCAGGAAAGGTGACAGAAGATGACAAGGCGGAAAACTGGGAAAAAGGAAGATGGTGGTAAAAGACAGCACAGGTGAGTCTGAGATAAATAAAGTGTGCATTTCAGTGTTTCGTTTCCGGAAAGGTGACCGAAGAAGATGAGGCGGAAGGCTGGAAAAAAAGAAGATGGTGCTAGAAGACAGCACAGGTGAGTCCGAGATAAATAAAATATGCATTTCAGTGTTTCGTTTCAGGAAAGGTGACAAAAGAAGAGGAGGCGGACGACTGGAAAAAAAAGAAGAAGATGGTGATAGAAGGCAGCACAGGTGAGTCCGAGATAAATAAAGTGTGCATTTCAGTGTTTCGTTTCAGGAAAGGTGACTGAAGAAGATGAGGCGGACGAGTGGAAAAAAAGAAGAAGATGGTGATAGAAGACAGCACAGGTGAGTCCGAGATAAATAAAGTGTGCATTTCAGTGTTTTGTTTCAGGGAAGGTGACAGAAGATGAGGTGGAAGACTAGAAAAAAGAAGATGATGGTGAAAGAAGGCAGCACAGGTGAGTCCGAGATAAATAAAGTGTGCATTTTAGTGTTTCGTTTCAGGAAAGGTGACAGAAGAAGATGAGGCGGAAGACTGGAAATTAAGAAGATGGTGATAGAAGACAGCACAGGTGAGTCCGAGATAAATAAAGTGTGCATTTCAGTGTTTCGTTTCAGGAAAGGTTACAGAAGAGGAGGCGGACGACTGGAAAAAAAAGAAGATGGTGCTAAAAGACAGCACAGGTGAGTCCGAGATAAATAAAGTGTGGATTTCAGTGTTTCATTTCAGGAAAGGTGAGAGAAGAAGACGAGGCGGAAGACTGGAAAAAAGAATAAGCTGGTGCTTGAAGACAGCACAGGTGAGTCAGAGATAAATAAAGTGTGCATTTCAGTGTTTCGTTTCAGGAAACGGGAGAGAATAAGACAAGGCGGACGACTGGAAAAAAAAGAAGAAGATGGTGCTAGAACACAGCACAGGTGAGTCCGAGATAAATAAAGTGTGCATTTCAGTGTTTCGTTTCAGGAAAGGTGAGAGAATAAGACAAGGCGGACAACTGGAAAAAAAGAAGATGGTGCTAGAACACAGCACAGGTGAGTCCGAGATAAACAAAGTGTGCATTTCAGTGTTTCGTTTCAGGAAAGGTGACAGAAGAAGATGAGGCGGAAGACTGGAAATAAAGAAGAAGATGGTGATAGAAGGCAGCACAGGTGAGTCCGAGATAAATAAAGTGTGCATTTCAGTGTTTCGTTTCAGGAAAAGTGACAGAAGAAGACAAGGCGGACGACTGGAAAAAAATAAGAAGATGGTGCTAGAACACAGCACAGGTGAGTCCGAGATAAATAAAGTGTTGATTTCAGTGTTCCGTTTCAGGAAAGGTGAGAGAAGAAGACGAGGTGGAAGACTGGAGAAAATAGTAAGATGGTGCTTGAAGACAGCACAGGTGAGTCCGAGATAAATGAAGTGTAAATTTCAGTGTTTAGTTTCAGGAAAGGTGAGAGAAGAAGATGGGTCGGACGACTGGAAAAAATAGAAGAAGATGGTGCTAGAAGACAGCACAGGTGAGTCCGAGGTAAATAAAGAGTTGACTTCAGTGTTTCATTTCAGGAAAGGTGAGAGAAGAAAATGGGTCGGAAGACTGGAAAAAAGAAGAAGATGGTGCTTGAAGACAGCACAGGTGAGTCCGAGATAAATAAAGTGTGCATTTTAGTGTTTCGTTTCAGGAAAGGTGACAGAAGAATGACAAGGCGGAAAACTGGGAAAAAGGAAGATGGTGCTAGAAGACAGCACAGGTGAGTCCCAGATAAATAAAGTGTGCATTTCAGTGTTTCGTTTCAGGAAAGGTGATAAAAGAAGATGAGGCGGAACACTGGAAATAAAGAAGAAGATGGTGATAGAAGGCAGCACAGGTGAGTCTGAGATAAATAAAGTGTGCATTTCAGTGTTTTGTTTCAGGAAAGGGGAGAGAATAAGACAAGGCAGAAGACTGGAAAAAAAAGAAGAAGATGGTGCTAGAACACAGCACAGGTGAGTCTGAGATAAATAAAGTGTGCATTTCAATGTTTCGTTTCAGGAAAGGTGACAGAAGAAGATGAGGCGGACGACTGGAAAAAAGAAGAAGATGGTGCTAGAAGACAGCACAGGTGAGTCCGAGATAAATAAAGTGTGGATTTCAGTGATTCGTTTCAGGAAAGGTGAGAGAAGAACACGAGGCGGAAGACTGGAAAAAAGAATAAGATAGTGCTTGAAGACAGCACAGGTGAGTCCGAGATAAATAAAATGTGCATTTCAGTGTTTTGTTTCAGGAAAGGTGACAGAAGATGAGATGGAAGACTAGAAAAAAGAAGATGATGGTGAAAGAAGGCAGCACAGGTGAGTCCGAGATAAATAAAGTGTGCATTTTAGTGTTTCGTTTCAGGAAAGGTGACAGAAGAAGATGAGGCGGAAGACTGGAAATAAAGAAGATGGTGATAGAAGGCAGCACAGGTGAGTCCGAGATAAATAAAGTATGCATTTCAGTGTTTCGTTTCAGGAAAGGTGATAGAAGAAGAGGAGGCGGAAGACTGGAAAAAAAGAAGAAGATGGTGATAGAAGACAGCACAGGTGAGTCCGAGATAAATAAAGTGTGCATTTTAGTGTTTTGTTTCAGGAAAGGTGACAGAAGATGAGGTGGAAGACTAGAAAAAAGGAGATGATGGCGAAAGAAGGCAGCACAAGTGAGTCCGAGATAAATAAAGTGTTGATTTCAGTGATTCGTTTCAGAAAAGGGGAGAGAAGAAGACGAGGCGGAAGACTGGAAAAAATAATAATATGGTGCTTGAAGACAGCACAGGTGAGTCCGAGATAAATAAAGTGTGCATTTTAGTGTTTCATTTCAGGAAAGGTGACAGAAGATGACAAGGCGGAAAACTGGGAAAAAGGAAGATGGTGGTAAAAGACAGCACAGGTGAGTCTGAGATAAATAAAGTGTGCATTTTAGTGTTTCGTTTCAGGAAAGGTGACAGAAGAAGATGAGGCGGACGACTGGAAAAAAAGAAGAAGATGGTGATAGAAGACAGCACAGGTGAGTCCGAGATAAATAAAGTGTGCATTTCAGTGTTTTGTTACAGGAAAGGTGACAGAAGATGAGGTGGAAGACTAAAAAAAAGAAGATGATGGTGAAAGAAGGCAGCACAGGTGAGTCCGAGATAAATAAAGTGTGCATTTTAGTGTTTCGTTTCAGGAAAGGTGACAGAAGAAGATGAGGCGGAAGACTGGAAATTAAGAAGATGGTGATAGAAGACAGCACAGGTGAGTCCGAGATAAATAAAGTGTGCATTTCAGTGTTTCGTTTCAGGAAAGGTTACAGAAGAGGAGGCGGACGACTGGAAAAAAAGAAGATGGTGCTAGAAGACAGCACAGGTGAGTCCGAGATAAATAAAGTGTGGATTTCAGTGTTTCATTTCAGGAAAGGTGAGAGAAGAAGACGAGGCGGAAGACTGGAAAAAAGAATAAGCTGGTGCTTGAAGACAGCACAGGTGAGTCCGAGATAAATAAAGTGTGCATTTCAGTGTTTCGTTTCAAGAAACGGGAGAGAATAAGACAAGGCGGACGACTGGAAAAAAAGAAGAAGATGGTGCTAGAACACAGCACAGGTGAGTCCGATATAAATAAAGTGTGCATTTCAGTGTTTCGTTTCAGGAAAGGTGAGAGAATAAGACAAGGCGGACAACTGGAAAAAAAGAAGATGGTGCTAGAACACAGCACAGGTGAGTCCGAGATAAATAAAGTGTGCATTTCAGTGTTTCGTTTCAGGAAAGGTGACAGAAGAAGATGAGGCGGAAGACTGGAAATAAAGAAGAAGATGGTGATAGAAGGCAGCACAGGTGAGTCCGAGATAAATAAAGTGTGCATTTCAGTGTTTCGTTTCAGGAAACGGGAGAGAATAAGACAAGGCGGACGACTGGAAAAAAAGAAGAAGATGGTGCTAGAACACAGCACAGGTGAGTCCGAGATAAATAAAGTGTTGATTTCAGTGTTCCGTTTCAGGAAAGGTGAGAGAAGAAGACGAGGTGGAAGACTGGAGAAAATAGTAAGATGGTGCTTGAAGACAGCACAGGTGAGTCCGAGATAAATGAAGTGTAAATTTCAGTGTTTAGTTTCAGGAAAGGTGAGAGAAGAAGATGGGTCGGACGACTGGAAAAAATAGAAGAAGATGGTGCTAGAAGACAGCACAGGTGAGTCCGAGGTAAATAAAGAGTTGACTTCAGTGTTTCATTTCAGGAAAGGTGAGAGAAGAAGATGGGTCGGAAGACTGGAAAAAAGAAGAAGATGGTGCTTGAAGACAGCACAGGTGAGTCCGAGATAAATAAAGTGTGCATTTTAGTGTTTTGTTTCAGGAAAGGTGACAGAAGAATGACAAGGCGGAAAACTGGGAAAAAGGAAGATGGTGCTAGAAGACAGCACAGGTGAGTCCCAGATAAATAAAGTGTGCATTTCAGTGTTTCGTTTCAGGAAAGGTGACAGAAGAAGATGAGGCGGAAGACTGGAAATAAAGAAGATGGTGATAGAAGGCAGCACAGGTGAGTCCGAGATAAATAAAGTATGCATTTCAGTGTTTCGTTTCAGGAAAGGTGATAGAAGAAGAGGAGGCGGAAGACTGGAAAAAAAGAAGAAGATGGTGATAGAAGACAGCACAGGTGAGTCCGAGATAAATAAAGTGTGCATTTCAGTGTTTTGTTTCAGGAAAGGTGACAGAAGATGAGGTGGAAGACTAGAAAAAAGGAGATGATGGCGAAAGAAGGCAGCACAGGTGAGTCCGAGATAAATAAAGTGTGGATTTCAGTGTTTCGTTTCAGGAAAGGTGAGAGAAAAAGACGAGGTGGAAGACTGGAAAAAATAGTAAGATGGTGCTTGTAGGCAGCACAGGTGAGTCTGAGATAAATAAAGTTTGCATTTCAGTGTTTCGTTTCAGGAAAAGTGACAGAAGAAGATGAGGCGGAAAACTGGAAATAAAGATGAAGATGGTGATAAAAGGCAGAACAGGTGAGTCTGAGATAAATAAAGTGTGCATTTTAGTGTTTCGTTTCAGGAAAGGGGAGAGAATAAGACAAGGCGGACGACTGGAAAAAAAGAAGAAGATGGTGCTAGAACACAGCACAGGTGAGTCCGAGATAAATAAAGTGTGCATTTCAATGTTGCGTTTCAGGAAAGGTGACAGAAGAAGATGAGGCGGACGACTGGAAAAAAGAAGAAGATGGTGCTAGAAGACAGCACAGGTGAGTCCGAGATAAATAAAGTGTTGATTTCAGTGTTTCATTTCAGGAAAGGTGAGAGAAGAAGACGAGGCGGAAGACTGGAAAAAATAATAAGATGGTGCTTGAAGACAGCACAGGTGAGTCCGAGGTAAATAAAGTTTGCATTTCAGAGTTTCGTTTCAGGAAAGGTGACAGAAGAATGACAAGGCGGAAAACTGGGAAAAAGGAAGATGGTGCTAGAAGACAGCACAGGTGAGTCTGAGATAAATAAAGTGTGCATTTCAGTGTTTCGTTTCAGGAAAGGTGAGAGAATAAGACAAGGCGGACGACTGGAAAAAAAGAAGAAGATGGTGCTTGAAGACAGCACAGGTGAGTCCGAGGTAAATAAAGTGTGCATTTCAGTGTTTCGTTTTAGGAAAGGTGACAGAAGAAGAGGAGGCGGACGACTTGAAAAATGAAGATGATGGTGCTAGAACACAGCACAGGTGAGTCCGAGATAAATAAAGTGTAAATTTCAGTGTTAAGTTTCAGGAAAGGGGAGAGAAGAAGATGAGTCGGACGACTGGAAAAAATAGAAGAAGATGGTGCTAGAAGACAGCACAGATGAGTCCGAGATAAATAAAGTGTGCATTTTAGTGTTTCGTTTCAGGAAAGGTTACAGAAGAATGACAAGGCGGAAAACTGGGAAAAAGGAAGATGATGCTAGAAGACAGCACAGGTGAGTCCGAGATAAAAAAAAGTGTGCATTTCAATGTTTCGTTTCAGGAAAGGTGACAGAAGAAGATGAGGCGGACAACTGGAAGAAAAGAAGAAGATGGTGCTAGAAGACAGCACAGGTGAGTCCGAGATAAATAAAGTGTGCATTTTAGTGTTTTGTTTCAGGAAAGGTGACAGAAGAAGATGAGGCGGAAGACTGGAAATAAAGAAGATGGTGATAGAAGGCAGCACAGGTGAGTCTGAGATAAATAAAGTATGCATTTCAGTGTTTCGTTTCAGGAAAGGTGATAGAAGAAGAGGAGGCGGACGACTGGAAAAAAAGAAGAAGATGGTGATAGAAGACAGCACAGGTGAGTCCGAGATAAATAAAGTGTGCATTTCAGTGTTTTGTTTCAGGAAAGGTTACAGAAGATGAGGTAAAAGACTGGAAAAAAAGAAGATGGTGATAGAAGGCAGCACAGGTGAGTCCGAGATAAATAAAGTGTGCATTTCAGGGTTTCGTTTCAGGAAAGGTGACGGAAGATGAGGCGGATGACTGGAAAAAAAGATGAAGATGGTGATAGAAGGCAGCACAAGTGAGTCCTTGAAAAATAAAGTGTGACAGAAGATGAGGTGAAAGACTGGAAAAAAAAGAAGAAGATGGTGATAGAAGGCAACACGGGTGAGTCCGAGATAAATCAAGTGTGCAATTCAGTGTTTCGTTTCAGGAAAGGTGACAGAAGATGAGGTGGAAGACTGGAAAAAAAAGAAGATGGTGATAGAAGGCAGCACAGGTGAGTCTAAGATAAAGTGTGCATTTCAGTGTTTCATTTCAGGAAAGGTGACAGAAGTTGAGGCGGAAGACTGGAAAAAAAGAAGAAGATGGTGCTAGAAGACAGCACAGGTGAGTCCGAGACAAATAAAGTGTGCATTTCAGTGTTTCGTTTTAGGAAAGGTGACAGAAGAAGAGGAGTTGGACTACTGGACAAAAAGAAGATTGTGTTAAAAGACAGCACAGGTGAGTCCGAGATAAATAAATTGTGCATTTCAGTGTTTCGGTTCAGGAAAGGTGACAGAAGAAGATGAGGCGGAAGACTGGAAAAAAAGAAGAAGATACTGATAGAAGGCAGCACAGGTGAGTCCGAGATAAATAAAGTGTGCATTTCAGTGTTTCGTTTCAGGAAAGGTGACGGAAGAAGAGAAGGCGGACGACTGGAAAAAAGAAGAAGATGGTGATTGAAGGCAGCACAGGTGAGTCCAAGATAAATAAAGTGTGCATTTCAGTGTTTTGTTTCAGGAAAGGTGACAGAAGATGAGGTGGAAAACTGGAAAAAAGAAGAAGATGGTGATAGAAGGCAGCACAGGTGAGTCCAAGATAAATAAAGTGTGCATTTCAGTGTTTCGTTTCAGGAAAGGTGACGGAAGAAGAGAAGGCGGACGACTGGAAAAAACAAGAAGATGGTGATTGAAGGCAGCACAGGTGAGTCCGAGATAAATAAAGTGTGCATTTCAGTGTTTTGTTACAGGAAAGGTGACAGAAGATGAGGTGGAAGACCAGAAAAAAGAAGACAGTGATAGAAGACAGCACAGGTGAGTCCGAGACAAATAAAGTGTGCATTTCAGTGTTTCGTTTCAGGAAAGGTGACAAAAAATGAGGCGGAAGACTGGAAAAAAGAAGATGGTGATAGAAGACAGCACAGGTGAGTATGAGATAAGTAAAGTGTGCATTTCAGTGTTTCGTTTCTGGAAAGGTGACAGAAGTTGAGGCGGAAGACCGGAAAAAAAAAGATGGTGATAGAAGGCAGCACAAGTAAGTCCTTGATAAATAAAGTGTGCATTTCAGTGTTTTGTTTCAGGAAAGGTGACAGAAGATGAGGTGAAAGACTGGAAAAAAAAAAAAGATGGTGATAAAAGGCAGCACGGGTGAGTCCGGGATAAATCAAGTGTGCATTTCAGTGTTTCGTTTCAGGACAGTTGACAGAAGATGAGGTAAAAGACTGGAAAAAAAGAAGATGGTGATAAAAGGCAGCACAGGTGAGTCCGAGATAAATAAAGTGTGCATTTCAGTGTTTCGTTTCAGGAAAGGTTACAGAAGATGAGGTAAAAGACTGGAAAAAAAAGAAGATGGTGATAGAAGGCAGCACAGGTGAGTCCGAGATAAATAAAGTGTGCATTTCAAAGTTTCGTTTCAGGAAAGGTGACAGAAGATGAGGTGGACGACTGGAAAAAAAGAAGAAGATGGTGAAAGAAGGCAGCACAGATAAATAAAGTGTGAATTTCAGTGTTTCGTTTCAGGACAGTTGACAGAAGAAGAGGTGGAATAGTGGAAAAAAAGAAGAAGATGGTGATAGCAGGCAGCACAGGTGAGTCCGAGATAAATAAAGTGTGCATTTCAGTGTTTCATTTCAGGAAAGGTTACAGAAGATGAGTAAAAGACTGGAAAAAAAGAAGATGGTGATAGAAGGCAGCACAGGTGAGTCCGAGATAAATAAAGTGTGCATTTCAGGGTTTCGTTTCAGGAAAGGTGACGGAAGATGAGGCGGATGACTGGAAAAAAAGATGAAGATGGTGATAGAAGGCAGCACAAGTGAGTCCTTGAAAAATAAAGTGTGACAGAAGATGAGGTGAAAGACTGGAAAAAAAAGAAGAAGATGGTGATAGAAGGCAACACGGGTGAGTCCGAGATAAATCAAGTGTGCAATTCAGTGTTTCGTTTCAGGAAAGGTGACAGAAGATGAGGTGGAAGACTGGAAAAAAAAGAAGATGGTGATAGAAGGCAGCACAGGTGAGTCTAAGATAAAGTGTGCATTTCAGTGTTTCATTTCAGGAAAGGTGACAGAAGTTGAGGCGGAAGACTGGAAAAAAAGAAGAAAATGGTGCTAGAAGACAGCACAGGTGAGTCCGAGACAAATAAAGTGTGCATTTCAGTGTTTCGTTTCAGGAAAGGTGACAGAAGAAGAGGAGTTGGACTACTGGACAAAAAGAAGATTGTGTTAAAAGACAGCACAGGTGAGTCCGAGATAAATAAATTGTGCATTTCAGTGTTTCGGTTCAGGAAAGGTGACAGAAGAAGATGAGGCGGAAGACTGGAAAAAAAGAAGAAGATACTGATAGAAGGCAGCACAGGTGAGTCCGAGATAAATAAAGTGTGCATTTCAGTGTTTCGTTTCTGGAAAGGTGACAGAAGTTGAGGCGGACGACTGGAAAAAAGAAGAAGATGGTGATTGAAGGCAGCACAGGTGAGTCCAAGATAAATAAAGTGTGCATTTCAGTGTTTTGTTTCAGGAAAGGTGACAGAAGATGAGGTGGAAAACTGGAAAAAAGAAGAAGATGGTGATAGAAGGCAGCACAGGTGAGTCCAAGATAAATAAAGTGTGCATTTCAGTGTTTCGTTTCAGGAAAGGTGACGGAAGAAGAGAAGGCGGACGACTGGAAAAAACAAGAAGATGGTGATTGAAGGCAGCACAGGTGAGTCCAAGATAAATAAAGTGTGCATTTCAGGGTTTCGTTTCAGGAAAGGTGACAGAAGATGAGGCGGACGACTGGAAAAAAAAGATGAAGATGGTGATAGAAGGCAGCACAAGTGTGTCCTTGATAAATAAAGTGTGCATTTCAGTGTTTTGTTTCAGGAAAGGTGACAGAAGATGATGTGAAAGACTGGAAAAAAAGAAGATGGTGATAGAAGGCAGCACAGGTGAGTCTAAGATAAATAAAGTGTGCATTTCAGTGTTTCATTTCAGGAAAGGTGATAGAAGTTGAGGCGGAAGACTGGAAAAAAAGAAGAAGATGGTGCTAGAAGACAGCACAGGTGAGTCCGAGATAAATAAATTGTGCATTTCAGTGTTTCGTTTCAGCAAAGGTGACAGAAGAAGAGAAGTTGGACTACTGGACAAAAAGAAGATTGTGTTAAAAGACAGCACAGGTGAGTCCGAGATAAATAAATTGTGCATTTCAGTGTTTCGGTTCAGGAAAGGTGACAGAAGAAGATGAGGCAGAAGACTGGAAAAAAAGAAGAAGATACTGATAGAAGGCAGCACAGGTGAGTCCGAGATAAATAAAGTGTGCATTTCAGTGTTTCGTTTCAGGAAAGGTGATGGAAGAAGAGAAGGCGGACGACTGGAAAAAAGAAGAAGATGGTGATTGAAGGCAGCACAGGTGAGTCCAAGATAAATAAAGTGTGCATTTCAGTGTTTTGTTTCAGGAAAGGTGACAGAAGATGAGGTGGAAAACTGGAAAAAAGAAGAAGATGGTGATAGAAGGCAGCACAGGTGAGTCCAAGATAAATAAAGTGTGCATTTCAGTGTTTCGTTTCAGGAAAGGTGACGGAAGAAGAGAAGGCGGACGACTGGAAAAAACAAGAAGATGGTGATAGAAGACAGCACAGGTGAGTCCGGGATAAATAAAGTGTGCATTTCAGTGTTTCGTTTCAGGAAAGGTGACAGAAGATGAGGCGGAAGACTGGAAAAAAGAAGATGGTGATAGAAGACAGCACAGGTGAGTCTGAGATAAGTAAAGTGTGCATTTCAGTGTTTCGTTTCAGGAAAGGTGACAGAAGATGAGGCGGAAGACTGGAAAAAAGAAGACGGTGATAGAAGACAGCACAGGTGAGTCCGAGATAAATAAAGTGTGCATTTCAGAGTTTCGTTTTAGCAAAGGTGACAGAAGATGAGGCGGAAAACTGGAGGAAGACTGGAAAAAAGAAGACGGTGATAGAAGACAGCACAGGTGAGTCTGAGATAAATAAAGTGTGCATTTCAGGGTTTCGTTTCAGGAAAGGTGACAGAGGATGAGGTGGAAGACTGGAAAAAAGAAGATGGTGATAGAAGGCAGAACAGGTGAGTCCGAGATAAATAAAGTGTGCATTTCAGGGTTTCTTTTCAGGACAGTTGACAGAAGATAAAGTGGAAGACCGGAAAAAAGAAGATGGTGATAGAAGGCAGCACAGGTGAGTCTGAGATAAATAAAGTGTGCATTTCAGTGTTTCGTTTCAGGAAAGGTGACGGAAGAAGAGAAGGCAGACGACTGGAAAAAAGAAGAAGATGGTGATTGAAGGCAGCACAGGTGAGTCCAAGATAAATAAAGTGTGCATTTCAGTGTTTTGTTTCAGGAAAGGTGACAGAAGATGAGGTGGAAAACTGGAAAAAATAAGAAGATGGTGATAGAAGGCAGCACAGGTGAGTCCAAGATAAATAAAGTGTGCATTTCAGTGTTTCGTTTCAGGAAAGGTGACAGAAGATGAGGCGGAAGACTGGAAAAAAGAAGACGGTGATAGAAGACAGCACAGGTGAGTCCGAGATAAATAGAGTGTGCATTTCAGTGTTTCGTTTTAGGAAAGGTGACAGAAGATGAGGCGGAAAACTGGAGGAAGACTGGAAAAAAGAAGACGGTGATAGAAGACAGCACAGGTGAGTCTGAGATAAATAAAGTGTGCATTTCAGTGTTTTGTTTCAGGAGAGGTGAGAGAAGATGAGGTGAAAGACTGGAAAAAAAAGAAGAAGATGGTGATAAAAGGCAGCACGGGTGAGTCCGGGATAAATCAAGTGTGCATTTCAGTGTTTCGTTTCAGGACAGTTGACAGAAGATGAGGTAAAAGCCTGGAAAAAAATAAGATGGTGATAGAAGGCAGCACAGGTGAATCTGAGATAAATAAAGTGTGCATTTCAGTGTTTCGTTTCAGGAAAGGTGACGGAAGACGAGAAGGCGGACGACTGGAAAAAAGAAGAAGATGGTGATTGAAGGCAGCACAGGTGAGTCCAAGATAAATAAAGTGTGCATTTCAGTGTTTTGTTTCAGGAAAGGTGACAGAAGATGAGGTGGAAAACTGGAAAAAATAAGAAGATGGTGATAGAAGGCAGCACAGGTGAGTCCAAGATAAATAAAGTGTGCATTTCAGTGTTTCGTTTTAGGAAAGGTGACGGAAGAAGAGAAGGCGGACGACTGGAAAAAACAAGAAGATGGTGATTGAAGGCAGCACAGGTGAGTCCGAGATAAATAAAGTGTGCATTTCAGTGTTTTGTTACAGGAAGGGTGACAGAAGATGAGGTGGAAGACCAGAAAAAAGAAGACGGTGATAGAAGACAGCACAGGTGAGTCCAAGATAAATAAAGTGTGCATTTCAGTGTTTCGTTTCAGGAAAGGTGACAGAAGATGAGGCGGAAGACTGGAAAAAAGAAGACGGTGATAGAAGACAGCACAGGTTTGTCCGAGATAAATAAAGTGTGCATTTCAGTGTTTCGTTTCAGGAGATGGGACAGAAGATGAGGCGGAAGACTGGAAAAAGAAGATAGTGATAGAAGACAGCACAGGTGAGTCTGAGATAAGTAAAGTGTGCATTTCAGTGTTTCGTTTCAGGAAAGGTGACAGAAGATGAGGCGGAAGACCGGAAAAAAAAAGATGGTGATAGAAGGCAGCACAAGTAAGTCCTTGATAAATAAAGTGTGCATTTCAGTGTTTTGTTTCAGGAAAGGTGACAGAAGATGAGGTGAAAGACTGGAAAAAAAAGAAGATAGTGATAAAAGGCAGCACGGGTGAGTCCGGGATAAATCAAGTGTGCATTTCAGTGTTTCGTTTCAGGACAGTTGACAGAAGATGAGGTAAAAGACTGGAAAAAAAGAAGATGGTGATAGAAGGCAGCACAGGTGAGTCCGAGATAAATAAAGTGTGCATTTCAGTGTTTCGTTTCAGGAAAGGTTACAGTAGATAAGGTAAAAGACTGGAAAAAAAAGAAGATGGTGATAGAAGGCAGCACAGGTGAGTCCGAGATAAATAAAGTGTGCATTTCAGGGTTTCCTTTCAGGAAAGGGGACAGAAGATAAAATGGAAGACCGGAAAAAAGAAGATGGTGATAGAAGGCAGCACAGGTGAGTCCCATATAAATAAAGTGTGCATTTCAAAGTTTCGTTTCAGGAAAGGTGACCGAAGATGAGGTGGACGACTGGAAAAAAAGAAGAAGATGGTGAAAGAAGGCAGCACAGATAAATAAAGTGTGAATTTCAGTGTTTCGTTTCAGGACAGTTGACAGAAGAAGAGGTGGAATAGTGGAAAAAAAGAAGAAGATGGTGATAGCAGGCAGCACAGGTGAGTCCGGGATAAATCAAGTGTGCATTTCAGTATTTCGTTTCAGGACAGTTGACAGAAGATGAGGTAAAAGCCTGGAAAAAAAGAAGATGGTGATAGAAGGCAGCACAGGTGAATCCGAGATAAATAAAGTGTGCATTTCAGTGTTTCGTTTCAGGAAAGGTGACGGAAGACGAGAAGGCGGACGACTGGAAAAAAGAAGAAGATGGTGATTGAAGGCAGCACAGGTGAGTCCAAGATAAATAAAGTGTGCATTTCAGTGTTTTGTTTCAGGAAAGGTGACAGAAGATGAGGTGGAAAACTGGAAAAAATTAGAAGATGGTGATAGAAGGCAGCACAGGTGAGTCCAAGATAAATAAAGTGTGCATTTCAGTGTTTCGTTTTAGGAAAGGTGACGGAAGAAGAGAAGGCGGACGACTGGAAAAAAACAAGAAGATGGTGATTGAAGGCAGCACAGGTGAGTCCGAGATAAATAAAGTGTGCATTTCAGTGTTTTGTTACAGGAAGGGTGACAGAAGATGAGGTGGAAGACCAGAAAAAAGAAGACAGCGATAGAAGACAGCACAGGTGAGTCCAAGATAAATAAAGTGTGCATTTCAGTGTTTCGTTTCAGGAAAGGTGACAGAAGATGAGGCGGAAGACTGGAAAAAAGAAGACGGTGATAGAAGACAGCACAGGTGAGTCTGAGATAAGTAAAGTGTGCATTTCAGTGTTTCGTTTCAGGAAAGGTGACAGAAGATGAGGCGGAAGACCGGAAAAAAAAAGATGGTGATAGAAGGCAGCACAAGTAAGTCCTTGATAAATAAAGTGTGCATTTCAGTGTTTTGTTTCAGGAAAGGTGACAGAAGGTGAGGTGAAAGACTGGAAAAAAAAGAAGATGGTGATAAAAGGCAGCACGGGTGAGTCCGGGATAAATCAAGTGTGCATTTCAGTGTTTCGTTTCAGGACAGTTGACAGAAGATGAGGTAAAAGACTGGAAAAAAAGAAGATGGTGATAGAAGGCAGCACAGGTGAGTCCGAGATAAATAAAGTGTGCATTTCAGTGTTTCGTTTCGTTTCAGGAAAGGTTACAGAAGATGAGGTAAAAGACTGGAAAAAAAAGAAGATGGTGATAGAAGGCAGCACAGGTGAGTCCGAGATAAATAAAGTGTGCATTTCAGGGTTTCCTTTCAGGAAAGGGGACAGAAGATAAAATGGAAGACCGGAAAAAAGAAGATGGTGATAGAAGGCAGCACAGGTGAGTCCCATATACATAAAGTGTGCATTTCAAAGTTTCGTTTCAGGAAAGGTGACAGAAGATGAGGTGGACGACTGGAAAAAAAGAAGAAGATGGTGAAAGAAGGCAGCACAGATAAATAAAGTGTGAATTTCAGTGTTTCGTTTCAGGACAGTTGACAGAAGAAGAGGTGGAATAGTGGAAAAAAAGAAGAAGATGGTGATAGCAGGCAGCACAGGTGAGTCCGAGATAAATAAAGTGTGCATTTCAGTGTTTCATTTCAGGAAAGGTTACAGAAGATGAGGTAAAAGACTGGAAAAAAAGAAGATGGTGATAGAAGGCAGCACAGGTGAGTCCGAGATAAATAAAGTGTGCATTTCAGGGTTTCGTTTCAGGAAAGGTGACGGAAGATGAGGCGGACGACTGGAAAAAAAGATGAAGATGGTGATAGAAGGCAGCACAAGTGAGTCCTTGAAAAATAAAGTGTGACAGAAGATGAGGTGAAAGACTGGAAAAAAAAGAAGAAGATGGTGATAGAAGGCAACACGGGTGAGTCCGAGATAAATCAAGTGTGCAATTCAGTGTTTCGTTTCAGGAAAGGTGACAGAAGATGAGGTGGAAGACTGGAAAAAAAGAAGATGGTGATAGAAGGCAGCACAGGTGAGTCTAAGATAAAGTGTGCATTTCAGTGTTTCATTTCAGGAAAGGTGACAGAAGTTGAGGCGGAAGACTGGAAAAAAAGAAGAAGATGGTGCTATAAGACAGCACAGGTGAGTCCGAGACAAATAAAGTGTGCATTTCAGTGTTTCGTTTTAGGAAAGGTGACAGAAGAAGAGGAGTTGGACTACTGGACAAAAAGAAGATTGTGTTAAAAGACAGCACAGGTGAGTCCGAGATAAATAAATTGTGCATTTCAGTGTTTCGGTTCAGGAAAGGTGACAGAAGAAGATGAGGCGGAAGACTGGAAAAAAAGAAGAAGATACTGATAGAAGGCAGCACAGGTGAGTCCGAGATAAATAAAGTGTTCATTTCAGTGTTTCGTTTCAGGAAAGGTGACGGAAGAAGAGAAGGCGGACGACTGGAAAAAAGAAGAAGATGGTGATTGAAGGCAGCACAGGTGAGTCCAAGATAAATAAAGTGTGCATTTCAGTGTTTTGTTTCAGGAAAGGTGACAGAAGATGAGGTGGAAAACTGGAAAAAAGAAGAAGATGGTGATAGAAGGCAGCACAGGTGAGTCCAAGATAAATAAAGTGTGCATTTCAGTGTTTCGTTTCAGGAAAGGTGACGGAAGAAGAGAAGGCGGACGACTGGAAAAAACAAGAAGATGGTGATTGAAGGCAGCACAGGTGAGTCCAAGATAAATAAAGTGTGCATTTCAGGGTTTCGTTTCAGGAAAGAAGACAGAAGATGAGGCGGACGACTGGAAAAAAAGATGAAGATGGTGATAGAAGGCAGCACAAGTGTGCCCTTGATAAATAAAGTGTGCATTTCAGTGTTTTGTTTCAGGAAAGGTGACAGAAGATGAGGTGAAAGACTGGAAAAAAAAAAGATGGTGATAGAAGGCAGCACAGGTGAGTCTAAGATAAATAAAGTGTGCATTTCAGTGTTTCGTTTCAGCAAAGGTGACAGAAGAAGAGGAGTTGGACTACTGGACAAAAAGAAGATTGTGTTAAAAGACAGCACAGCTGAGTCCGAGATAAATAAATTGTGCATTTCAGTGTTTCGGTTCAGGAAAGGTGACAGAAGAAGATGAGGCGGAAGACTGGAAAAAAAGAAGAAGATACTGATAGAAGGCAGCACACGTGAGTCCGAGATAAATAAAGTGTGCATTTCAGTGTTTCGTTTCAGGAAAGGTGATGGAAGAAGAGAAGGCGGACGACTGGAAAAAAGAAGAAGATGGTGATTGAAGGCAGCACAGGTGAGTCCAAGATAAATAAAGTGTGCATTTCAGTGTTTTGTTTCAGGAAAGGTGACAGAAGATGAGGTGGAAAACTGGAAAAAAGAAGAAGATGGTGATAGAAGGCAGCACAGGTGAGTCCAAGATAAATAAAGTGTGCATTTCAGTGTTTCGTTTCAGGAAAGGTGACGGAAGAAGAGAAGGCGGACGACTGGAAAAAACAAGAAGATGCTGATAGAAGACAGCACAGGTGAGTCCGAGATAAATAAAGTGTGCATTTCAGTGTTTCGTTTCAGGAAAGGTGACAGAAGATGAGGCGGAAGACTGGAAAAAAGAAGATGGTGATAGAAGACAACACAGGTGAGTCTGAGATAAGTAAAGTGTGCATTTCAGTGTTTCGTTTCAGGAAAGGTGACAGAAGATGAGGCGGAAGACTGGAAAAAAGAAGACGGTGATAGAAGACAGCACAGGTGAGTCTGAGATAAATAAAGTGTGCATTTCAGGGTTTCGTTTCAGGAAGGGTGACAGAGGATGAGGTGGAAGACTGGAAAAAAGAAGATGGTGATAGAAGGCAGAACAGGTGAGTCCGAGATAAATAAAGTGTGCATTTCAGGGTTTCTTTTCAGGAAAGGTGACAGAAGATAAAGTGGAAGACCGGAAAAAAGAAGATGGTGATAGAAGGCAGCACAAGTGAGTCCTTGATAAATAAAGTGTGCATTTCAGGGTTTTGTTTCAGGAAAGGTGACAGAAGATGAGGTGAAAGACTGGAAAAAAAAGAAGAAGATGGTGATAAAAGGCAGCACGGGTGAGTCCGGGATAAATCAAGTGTGCATTTCAGTGTTTCGTTTCAGGACAGTTGACAGAAGATGAGGTAAAAGCCTGGAAAAAAAGAAGATGGTGATAGAAGGCAGCACAGGTGAGTCCGAGATAAATAAAGTGTGCATTTCAGTGTTTTGTTTCAGGAAAGGTGACGGAAGAAGAGAAGGCGGACGACTGGAAAAAAGAAGAAGATGGTGATTGAAGGCAGCACAGGTGAGTCCAAGATAAATAAAGTGTGCATTTCAGTGTGTTGTTTCAGGAAAGGTGACAGAAGATGAGGTGGAAAACTGGAAAAAATAAGAAGATGGTGATAGAAGGCAGCACAGGTGAGTCCAAGATAAATAAAGTGTGCATTTCAGTGTTTCGTTTTAGGAAAGGTGACGGAAGAAGAGAAGGCGGACGACTGGAAAAAACAAGAAGATGGTGATTGAAGGCAGCACAGGTGAGTCCGAGATAAATAAAGTGTGCATTTCAGTGTTTTATTACAGGAAGGGTGACAGAAGATGAGGTGGAAGACCAGAAAAAAGAAGACGGTGATAGAAGACAGCACAGGTGAGTCCAAGATAAATAAAGTGTGCATTTCAGTGTTTCGTTTCAGGAAAGGTGACAGAAGATGAGGCGGAAGACTGGAAAAAAGAAGACGGTGATAGAAGACAGCACAGGTGAGTCTGAGATAAATGAAGTGTGCATTTCAGTGTTTTGTTTCAGGAGAGGTGACAGAAGATGAGGTGGAAGACTGGAAAAGAAGAAGATGGTGATAGAAGGCAGCACAGGTGAGTCCCATATAAATAAAGTGTGCATTTCAGAGTTTCGTTTCAGGAAAGGTGACAGAAGATGAGGTGGAAGACTGGAAAAAAGAAGAAGATGGTGATAGAAGGCAGCACGGGTGAGTCCGAGATAAATAAAGTGTGCGTTTCAGTGTTTCATTTCAGGAAAGGTGACAGAAGATGAGGTGGAAGACTGGAAAAAAAGAAGATGGTGATAGAAGGCAGCACAGGTGAGTCCGAGATAAATAAAGTGTGCATTTCAGTGTTTCGTTTCAGGAAAGGTGACAGAAGATGAGGTGGAAGACTGGAAAAAAAGACGATGGTGATAGAAGGCAGCACGGGTGAGTCCGAGATAAATAAAGTGTGCGTTTCAGTGTTTCATTTCAGGAAAGGTGAGAGAAGAAGAGGTGGAATAGTGGAAAAAAAAGAAGAAGATGGTGATAGAAGGCAGCACAGGTGAGTCTGAGATAAATAAAGTGTGCATTTCAGTGTTTCGTTTTAGGAAAGGTGACAGAAGATGAGGCGGAGAACTGGAAAAAAAGAAGAAGATTGTGATAGAAGGCAGCACAGGTGAGTCCGAGATAAATAAAGTCTGCATTTCAGGGTTTCATTTCAGGAAAGGTGACAGAAGATGAGGCGGACGACTGGAAAAAAAGAAGAAGATGTTGCTAGAAGACAGCACAGGTGAGTCTGAGATAAATAAAGTGTGCATTTCAGGGTTTCGTTTCAGGAAAGGTGACAGAAGATGAGGTGGAAGACTGGAAAAAAAGAAGATGGTGATAGAAGGCGTTTCAGGAAAGGCGACAGAAGATGAGGAGGACGACTGGAAAAAAAGAAGAAGATGTTGCTAGAAGACAGCACAGGTGAGTCTGAGATAAATAAAGTGTGCATGTCAGTGTTTCGTTTCAGGAAAGGTGAGAGAATAAGACGAGGCGGACGACTGGAAAAAAAGATGGTGCTAGAACACAGCACAGGTGAGTCCGAGATAAATAAAATATGCATTTCAGTGTTTCATTTCAGGAAAGATCTTGACCAGCTTAATATAGACATTGAGAAATATATAGAACAGCAGCTGCAGTACAAACGAGACAAGTTCAAACTGGTGAATCAAGACTACCAAGAGGGTCATGTATATCCCTTGCTCAGTGGGATTAGAGAGGGAGGTAACCCACGTTTTCCACCAAGGTTTCCGAGGAGACCAGGACGCCCCAGGAAGCCCAGGCCGCAGAAACCCGGCGGTAAGGGGGGCGACGTGGGGAGTGAGAACCCTACATCAGAGAGTGACAGTGCCCCTGGACCAGCAGAAAAACCTCAGCACCCTTTTCAGGAGGGAGCCGTAGGAGGAGACCCAGGAGGGGGAGGAAGCGCAAGGGCCGGCAACTACTCCCCAATACAGACCAGACAACAGAAATACCGGTAGTACATTTATCCCAGAAGATTCTTTCTATTGAAGAAGTAAAAGTACTGTCCAAAGGTCTTTCTTTCTGCCCTTTTTCAAATTTTAATAAATTTGATTTTGAAATCAACATGTTCAGGTATGAACGTAATATGAAGTTAAAACAACACTTCTCCAAAGAACTAAGGGCCACCAGAGAGGTATCCACTAATCCGTTCAAACTCAAAAGTAACTTCATTCCACCCGGCCAGTTTCCATCTATTGAAACCTTTACGCAGACCATCAAATATGAAGTTTTACAGGCGGCTGACAAAATCTGACCGAGATACAATCTGACAGCGGGAGAAAGAGCGGCACTTGATAATTTAAAAAAAGATCATACCATTATAATCAAGCCAGCGGACAAGGACGGTGCCATTGTGGTACTGGATTACTGTGAGTATCGGAGATAAATGAATGACATGTTGGGTGATATTACAAGCTATAAGAAAGTGCTGGGGAACCCTACCTCGACGGTGGTTGCCAAAATCATCCAGCTGGTGGAGATGGGTTACCAGCATGGCTGCTGGATCATGGCTGAGACGAAAGGGTACCTTATGTGTGAATATCCACAAATTCCAGTCATATACGGATTGCCAAAAATACATAAAGGTATGACCCCCCTTAAATATAGACCCATTATCTCAGGGTCGGACTCTGCAACACAACTGTGAGAAAACGTGGAAAAGCCGCCGCGTGTGCTATTGAGGAGGCGGCTGTTTCCACGTCCAATGCAGCGGTTTGCACACGGAGGCGTGCGTCTGGTAACAGGGCAGAACGCGGAAAAGCCGCCGCATGTGACAACAGTAAGGCGGCTGGTTCCGCGTCCAGCGCGGCGGTTTGCACGCAGCAGCGTGTGTCTTGTGTGGCTGGGTCTGTTAGTGCACACAGGCTTAGGAATACATGCGCGCGCGCTGAGAGGCAGAACTCTTATACTGGATAGGAGAAGTCAGCTGATCACACCGATCAGCTGACGCCAGAACAAGATACTATTGGTTGATCATTTAGGGGTGGTGCTGGAGAGCACTGCTCCATATATACTTGCTGCTGGCCAGTCTCAAGTGGTCTGCCGTTGCGAACACTACGTGGAAGCACTCAGACCTTAGTCAGATCCTACAGTGTGTTTGAACCAGGTGGACCTGGGAATTCACACTGAGCCAGATTACTTGTATTGTTATTCTGTTTATGCTTAGACTAGTTCCAGGGTGTAGAGACCACGGACCTCACACCCAGACTAGGGAACTTGCATTTTCATTGTGTTATACTTCAGACTAGTTCCAGGGTGCTGAGACCACGGACCTCGCACCCAAGATTAGGGAACTGTACTTTCATCTGTGTTATACTCCAGACTAGTTCCAGGGTGCTGAGACCACGGACCACGCACCCAAGATTAGGGAACTGTATTTTCATCTGTGTTATACTCCAGACTAGTTCCAGGGTGCTGAGACCACGGACCTCGCACCCAAGATCAGGGAACTTGTGCGATTATTTCTGTTATACATCAGACTAGTTCCAGGGTGCTGAGACCACGGACCTCGCACCCAAGACTAGGGAACTTGTGCGATCATTCTGTTATACTTCAGACTAGTTCCAGGGTGTAGAGACCAAGGACCTCACACCCAGACTAGGCATTGTTTGATATCTGTTATGACTTATTGCTTTCCTGACTACTCTTCTGTCCTCTGATTCGGTACCTCGCATTTCTGATACTCTGTTGCCAAACCCTGCCAGCCTTGGATACCAAATCAGCCTTCTGTCTATGTACTTTATCTGACCGTGTGTTGCCGACCTGGCTTGCCAGACCTCGAGAGCTATCTCTCTCATTAAGAGATAGTCTCTAGATCAGATAGTAAAATCCACCTTCTAGGTGTCACTCACCTTCTGGTCCTTCCTACCTCCAGTCTGACTCCACCCCTTGGAGAGCCTCAGGCTGCTGGAAGGTTTCTGTCAGGGGCGAGCCTGGGCGGGTGCAAGGCACCCAGGCGCCTGCCTCTGAGAGGCGCCGCCCGGCGTCACTCTCCCCCTGTGGCCGCCGCTCTGCCTCTCTCCCTCCCTCTAGCAGCAGGTGCACTGGCGCCGTGTCAGACCTCGATCAGGCGGCGACCAGTAGTGCGGGCGCTAGGACCTAGCATGCCGCACTGATATGCGGAAGTGACATATAGAGCGGGTGCGTCCGGCGCCCGCTCATACTGGTCGGGTCGCCCGCTGATCGAGGTCTGACGCTGCTGCAAGGTGAGGGGGGGGGGGGGCAGCGGCGGCGGCGAGGGGGGGGCGGACTGTCACTCACTAACTAACTAACTAAAGGGGGTCCCTGTCACTCACTACATCTTCTGAGCACATATACCCCCCTGGCTACATCTACTGCGCACATTAACCTCCTGGCTACATCTACTGGGCACATATACCCCCTGGCTACATCTACTGCGCACATATACCCCCTGGCTACATCTACTGGGCACATATACCCCCTGGCTACATCTACTGGGCACATATACCCCCTGGCTACATCTACTGGGCACATATACCCCCTGGCTACATCTACTGGGCACATATACCCCCTGGCTACATCTACTGGGCACATATACCCCCTGGCTACATCTACTGGGCACATATAACCCCTGGCTACATCTACTGGGCACATATAACCCCTGGCTACATCTACTGGGCACATATAACCCCTGGCTACATCTACTGGGCACATATAACCCCTGGCTACATCTACTGGGCACATATAACCCCTGGCTACATCTACTGGGCACATATACTTCCTGGCTACATCTACTAAGCACATATAACCCGTGGCTACATCTACTGGGCACATATAACCCCTGGCTACATCTACTGGGCACATATAACCCCTGGCTACATCTACTGGGCACATATAACCCCTGGCTACATCTACTGGGGACATATAACCCCTGGCTACATCTACTGGGCACATATACCCCCTGGCTACATCTACTGGGCACATATACCCCCTGGCTACATCCACTGGGCACATATAACCCCTGACTACATCTACTGGGCACATATAACCCCTGGCTACATCTACTGGGCACATATAACCCCTGGCTACATCTACTGGGCACATATAACCCCTGGCTACATCTACTGGGCACATATAACCCCTGGCTACATCTACTGGGCACATATAACCCCTGGCTACATCTACTGGGCACATATACCCCCTGGCTACATCTACTGGTCACATATACCCCCTGGCTACATCTACTGGGCACATATACCCCCTGGCTACATCTACTGCGCACATATACCCCCTGGCTACATCTACTGGGCACATATACCCCATGGCTACATCTACTGGGCACATATACCCCCTGGCTACATCTGCTGGGCAGATATACCCCCTGGCTACATCTACTGGGCACATATACCCCCTGGCTACATCTACTGGGCACATATACCCCCTGGCTACATCTACTGGGCACATATACCCCCTGGCTACATCTACTGGGCACATATAACCCCTGGCTACATCTACTGGGCACATATAACCCCTGGCTACATCTACTGGGCACATATAACCCCTGGCTACATCTACTGGGCACATATAACCCCTGGCTACATCTACTGGGCACATATAACCCCTGGCTACATCTACTGGGCACACATAACTCCTGGCTACATCTACTGGGCACATATACTTCCTGGCTACATCTACTAAGCACATATAACCCGTGGCTACATCTACTGGGCACATATAACCCCTGGCTACATCTACTGGGCACATATAACCCCTGGCTACATCTACTGGGCACATATAACCCCTGGCTACATCTACTGGGGACATATAACCCCTGGCTACATCTACTGGGCACATATACCCCCTGGCTACATCTACTGGGCACATATACCCCCTGCATACATCCACTGGGCACATATAACCCCTGACTACATCTACTGGGCACATATAACCCCTGACTACATCTACTGGGCACATATAACCCCTGGCTACATCTACTGGGCACATATAACCCCTGGCTACATCTACTGGGCACATATAACCCCTGGCTACATCTACTGGGCACATATAACCCCTGGCTACATCTACTGGGCACATATAACCCCTGGCTACATCTACTGGGCACATATAACCCCTGGCTACATCTACTGGGCACATATAACCCCTGGCTACATCTACTGGGCACATATAACCCCTGGCTACATCTACTGGGCACATATAACCCCTGGCTACATCTACTGGGCACATATAACCCCTGGCTACATCTACTGGGCACATATAACCCCTGGCTACATCTACTGGGCACATATAACCCTTGTACATATACTGGGGACATATACCCGGAGCAGTGCTTTTCAGCGCTGCTAGCTTTGGGCGCAGCCAACGCCGCCATAGACTGTAATGGGAATCAGTCTATAGCGGCGCTCAGTGAGGAAGGTCGGCTTCGTCGGAAGACGGAGCCGAAGTTGCTTAAAAAACACAATAATTCGGCCTCCAGCAATTATTTCATTCCCCCACTATCCATGGCGGCCTGGAGGGGGAATAGTTATTAAAACGGCCCGGACTTGTGCAGAAGCAGGACCAGCCATAGAACAGCTGGATCCTGTGCCCAAGTCTACCGGCGCCAATTTCAAATGTACGCCATATACCTTTGGCTACATATACTGGGCACATATATCCCTGGCTACATATACTGGGGACACTGGCTGTTTGTCATTATGTGCATTTACTGGTGAAAATCTGTCTCTTATTATGTGCATTTACTGGTGAAAATCTGTCTCTTATTATGTGCATTTGCTGGTGAAAAGCGGCCTCTTATTATGTGCATTTGCTGGTGAAAAGCTGTCTCTTATTATGTGCATTTACTGGTGAAAAGCGGCCTCTTATTATGTGCATTTACTGGTGAAAAGCGGTCTCTTATTATGTGCATTTACTGGTGAAAAGCGGTCTCTTAAGTGCATTTACTGGTGAAAAGCTGTTTCCTATTATGTGCATTTACTGGTGAAAATCGGTCTCTTATGTGCATTTACTGGTGAAAAAAAGGTCTCTTATGTGCATTTACTGGTGAAAAGCTGTCTTTTATTATGTGCATTTACTGGGAAAAAGCTGTCTCTTATTATGTGCATTTACTGGTGAAAAGCTGTCTCTTACTATGTGCATTTACTGGGAAAAAGCTGTCTCTCATTATATGCATTTACTGATGAAAGGCTGTCCATCATTACGTGCATTTACTGGTGAAACGCTGTCTCTTATGTGCATTTAGTGGGGAAATTTTGTCAGTAAAAATCTTTTGTCAGTAAATTTTTAGGTATTTGTCAGTAAAAAAATAACGTGAAAGGTTGGCAACACTAGCAGGCTGTGCGGCGCAACGGGAGAGATACAGGCAGCCCACCTCACGCTTGGGCTTGGCGGGGGGAGGAGCCGACGACAGCGAGCGAGAGTAGGGTGGCCGCAGGCAGCCATAAATACGCAGTGTGTGACTGCGTTGCACTCGCAGAGCCTCTCAGCCTGAGTCAGTCCAGAGACTAGCAGACTTGCAGGCAGCCAAAGCCCGCCAGGAGCAAGCCCATGGAAGAGGGGTAGGAATGGGGTATCACATGCATGCGTAAAGAGGTGGAAGGTGTGGGTCTGATTAGGCAGGACATGGGTGTGGTTATGTTGTTGGGCACGGTTAATTTAACCACTCACATAAGCGCCAGAGAAAATCTTGAACCCAGGTGCCAGGCACCCCAGGCTCACCCCTGGTTTCTGTGTTCTCTAGAGCCTAGGTTCTCAACATGTGGTACGCGTACCCCAGGGGGTACTTCTGATGGTTGCAGGGGGTACTCGGGCTTGATATGCTTAACCAAGAATAACATATTTAGAGTTTTAGAAAATGATAAATATTATCTAAACAACACAAATTTAGTATTTTAGCTAATTATAAGCAATAGTAAATACTTGGAAATTGTTTAGAATCAATTGTCATGTACTATGATTAAATATACTGTATATTTGTCAAGGGGTACTTGTGATAATGTTTCCTATGCTAGGGGGTACTTGGTGAGTACAGGGTTCTAAAAGGGGTACATACCAATAAAATGTTGAGAAACATTGCTCTAGAGCAGTATTCCTATACTGCCTATGGTCATCTGCTCAGCAGGTGCATTACTCAAAGCACTACTGTTACACCAAACACTCACATACCTTAGGTGTTCAGAGGTTAGCAATATATCTGTATTATCGGTGATTCTGCAGATCATCAATAATCAGGTATATATCTGCATTCTTGGTGATACTGCAGATTACCAATAATCAGATACTCTCTGCGTGCTGACACCAATCGTTACAACAACCCATGGCCAGGTATGTGGATTTCTACTTACAGCCATTGGTTAAGGAGTTACCAGCATACCTCAGAGATACTGATGATTTTTTGGGTAAGCTTAGCAAATATCAAGGGGACATTAACTCCGTTATTTTGTGTTCCATGGACATCTCGGCGCTATATACCAGCATTCCCATTGAACTGGGTTTGAAAGCCGTGCATCACTTCTTGTCTAAACCTGAGAATGATCAAGGTCCCGGACAGTTTATCATTCAATGTCTTGAAACTGTATTAACTAACATTTTTTTCCGATTTGAGAATGATTGGTATGAACAGGTCAAGGGAACAGCAATGGGAAGTTCGGCTGCCCCATCTTTCGCAAACCTCTTTATGGGGTTTCTAGAAGAGACTATGATCTACCCCAATCATTTATTCAAAAAATAAGTGAAGCTTTAGCTCAGATTCATAGATGATGTGTTCATGATCTGGGAAGGGGAGATTGAAAAATTGCAGGAATTTATTGTGTTTCTCAACAGTGTCGCTGATGGTATTGTATTTAATCCAGAGGTTTCCAGGGAAAGTATTACATTTTTAGATGTGAAAGTCAGCAAAAACCCACAGACCGCAACAGTTTGCTGCGAGCTGAGAGTTACCACCCCCCACACCTGGTCAACTCATTGCCAATTTCTCAGTTCCTGAGGGTCCTGAGAATTTGCAATACTGACGTGGAGCGGAACAAACAGATTGAATCCATGCGCTGCAGATTTCTGGAGCGGGGTTACTCTGAAACCATCCTGGCTGATGCCCTCAGCAAGATCCCTGGCAAAAGTATATGCGGAAACCATTTAAATTGTCGGAGCGCACGGGATGTTACAAGTGTTGCAAATGCAACATATGTAACTCACTTATCACGGGAAGTGCGTTTACCCACCCACACAGTGGCAAGAAATATGCCATTAGGGACTATGTGAATTGTGATACTGATCATGTGGTTTACATGCTCAAGTGTCCTTGCGGTATGGCGTACGTCGGCAAAATGACAGGTCCCTTCAAAAAACGGTTTCAAAGACACCGCAGCGATACTCGCACTATGTATAAAGCCATTGAGAAAGGAGAAACCCCTGACTCTACGAAACCTGTAGCGCTGCACTTTGTTGAACAACAACACTAGGTTCATACCCTTAGGGGCATGGTCATTGAGTGGGTACAAACACCTAGAAGGGGTGGAGACAGGAAATGCCTATTATTACAAAGAGAGGTATTTTGGATATACACATTGAATACAGTGGCACCTGCGGGTCTGAATAGCTATAATGGTCTAACCTGTTTTCTGTCTGAGAGATAAGATATTGCAAAGTTTGCTGATGTGTAATTATGATCTGTGTTTTACATAATATGTATATATATGTATGTAATCTTGTGTTTTTTTACAGGACATCTTCCTATTTTTCTAAGGGTGAAGGGTTTCCAGCTCCTCTTGTTTCCACGGTGTCACTCTGCATTTCTCATCTTTTGGTGGTTTGTAAGTAGTGTCTATCTTCTTTTTTATTCTCACGTAGGTGTGCTCATCTTGAACGGTATTGCCTTCATCCTATTAGGGTCCACAAGATATTGCTATACCCATCTGTCAGTGTATAATCCGGTCTGTGTGCGGCAGGGGTATGCTTATTTGTCCAGCAATTGCATTGTCCGGTTATAATGTACATATGACACCTTGTGTCAGCGTGTGCATTACTCCTTTTCCGATGTGTCTGCTCGGTTCTTCAGAAGTACTGAAGCACTGAGCTGGTGTTTACGTGTAGTACGCCGCAGATGTGAGGAATCATGCCCAGTATCAACCCACAAGGGTTGTCATGGAAACCGATGCTCTTTTGTAACTATGGCGCGTTTTAGCGGCGGTGCGCCGACGATTGGTGCAGTAATTTTTTTTGGTTGCCATGACAGCGGAGGGTGATAGGGATTGGTGTGATGGATGGTGGTGTTGACCAATCCTGATGCTCTCCTACGGTGCGCAGCTGCAGGGCGTGACGCACTGATGCCGTTAGAGGGGGAGGAGCTTGCCCGACACTGAGTGATGCCGGTACAGGCCAATCCAGTTCATCTGTCGGGTAGACGTCTTCGAGTGTGAGATTTCCGCCCTAACCCCTAGGGGATTTCCGCCCTAACGGCCGTGACAATGTAGTTGCTGGGGACCCCTGGTGACATGACAGGCCGGTGACTGACACGATGCAACAGAAGATGGGTAATTATGTTGTTTTTGTGTAGTTAGGGGATGCAGGTCTCCATGCACTCAAGCAGATGTTTATTGTACTAGCATTGAGCTGTTGTGTAGATATGCTAATCATGTATTGTAGCGGCAATTTCGAATGAGCTGGGGGAGTGGTTAATGATTTTAGTAACTACTTATAAATGGTTTGGCTGCTGTTCACATTGTCACCATTCTGTGTTTTGTTGCCTTGATAAAGGGGACCCCACGGGGCCCCGAAACGAATCGTTGGCTTATGGAATGGCATGTGTCACTTTGTTTGAATTAAAACAGTGAACTTGGTTCATACAGAGTGTGCGGATTAATAGGATCTTTTTTGCATTGAAATACTAATCCAGCACCTCCATGGTGGTGTGCAATTCTTCATCAGACTTGTCGTTTCAGGAAAGGTGACAGAAGATGAGGTGGAAGACTGGAAAAAAGAAGACGTGATAGAAGACAGCACAGGTGAGTCCGAGATAAATAAAGTGTGCATTTCAGTGTTTCGTTTCAGGAGAGGCGACAGAAGATGAGGTGGAAGACTGGAAAAAAGAAAACGGTGATAGAAGGCAGCACAGGTGAGTCCGAGATAAATAAAGTGTGCATTTCAGTGTTTCGTTTCAGGAAATGTGACAGAAGATGAGGCGGAAGACTGGAAAAAAGAAGATGGTGATAGAAGACAGCATAGGTGAGTCCGAGATAAAGAAAGTGTGCATTTCATTGTTTCGTTTCAGGAAAGGCGATAGAAGATGAGGTGGAAAACTGCAAAAAAGAAGATGGTGATAGAAGACAGCACAGGTGAGTCTGAGATAAATAAAGTGTGCATTTCAGTGTTTCGTTTCAGGAAAGGTGACAGAAGATGAGACGGAAGACTGGAACAAAGAAGACGGTGATAGAAGACAGCACAGGTGAGTCCGAGATAAATAAAGTGTCCATTTTAGTGTTTCGTTTTAGGAAAGGTGACAGAAGATGAGGCGGAAAACTGGAGTTAGACTGGAAAAAAGAAGACGGTGATAGAAGACAGCACAAGTGAGTCAGAGATAAATAAAGTGTGCATTTCAGTGTTTCGTTTCAGGAAAGGTGACAGAAGATGAGGTGGAAGACTGGAAAAAAGAAGAAGATAGTAATAGAAGGCTGCAAAGGTGAGTCTGAGATGAATAAAATGTGCATTTCAGTGTTTCTTTCCAGGAAAAATGACAGAAGGTGAGATGGAAGACTGAAAAAAAGAAGAAGATGGTGATAGAAGGCAGCACAGGTGAGCATGAGATAAATAAAGTGTGCATTTTCAGTGTTTTGCTTCAGGAAAGGTGACAGAAGATGAGGTGAAAGACTGGAAAAAAAAGAAGAAGATGGTGCTAGAAGACAGCACAGGTGAGTCCGAGATAAATAAAGTGTGCATTTCAGTGTTTCGTTTCAGGAAAGGTGACAGTAGAAGATGAGGCGGAGGACTGGAAAAAAAGAAAAAGATGGTGCTAGAAGACAGCACAGGTGAGTCCGAGATAAATAAAGTGTGCATTTCAGGGTTTTGTTTCAGGAAAGGTGACAGAAGATGAGGTGGAAAACTGGAAAAAAAGAAGAAGATGGTGATAGAAGGTAGCACAGGTGAGTCCAAGATAAATAAAGTGTGCATTTCAGTGTTTCGTTTCAGGAAAGGTGACAGAAGATGAGGCGGAAGACTTGAAAAAAGAAGATGGTGATAGAAGACAGCACAGGTGAGTCAAGAGATAAATAAAGTGTGCATTTCAGTGTTTTGTTTCAGGAAAGGTGACAGAAGATGAGGCAGAAGACTGAAAAAAAGAAGACGGTGATAGAAGGCAGCACAGGTGAGTCCGAGATAAATAAAGTGTGCATTTTAGTGTTTCATTTCAGGACAGGTGACAGAAGATGAGGTGGAAGAATGGAAAAAAGACGGTGATAGAAGACAGCACAGGTGAGACCGAGATAAAGGATGAATACAGCAGCAGCAGGAGGAGGAGTGACGTGTGGCAGCAGGCAATGCAATGGGGCCATGGTACTTAGCGTTGGTTCCACGGCTGTAAATAAACAGCAAGATCAGGAGGTTCCGGACAGCAGTCGTGAAGCCCACATTGTGTCCAATGGACAACTGGGACAGCACAGTTTTCAACCCAGACACCTCAGAATTTTTTTTTTTTTGTACAACAGTATATAGCTATTGTAGTGGCGTAGTAGCTAGTGGTGCATGGCAGCAGGCAATGTATTCTGTGGACCCTGGCGGTGGGAACACAGACAGCAGGAGGATGAAAATCAGCGCTGCGTAATATGTTGGCGCTTTATAAATACAATAAATAAATAAATAAATACATACATAAATAAATAAAATCATAAATAAATAAATACAGCAGCAGGAGGAGGAGTGACGTGTGGCAGCAGCAGGCATGTCACAGGCCATGGTACCTAGTGTTAGTACCGCAGCAACTAAAGAAAAACCAGGCCAAATTATCAGGACTAAGCGACTGAAGGTCAAATAATGATTCCCAGACACCTCCTGTCCTCTCGCCAACAACAGGTGCCAGGAACGTGCCTTCAATCCAGGCCTGGTTAACCTTCAAAAATGTCAGTCTATCCACGCCCTCTGGGGACAGACGAGAGCACTTCTCAGTGACCACGCCACCGGCAGCACTGAAGCACCTCTCGGACAGCTCGCTGGAAGGGGGGCAAGACATTACTTCCAGGGCGTACTGCGCCAGCTCACTCCAGATGTGCAAGCTCTCCACCCAGTACTCCGTGAAGGACCCCATGTAGTCGGCCACCATCCAGGTCATGCACTGGCTGTGACTTCGCAGTCCATTGCTGCGCAGGTATTTGAGTCCCTGGAGGAGGATGAGGAGGAGTTGGAGGTGCTGGACGTTGCTGCTGAGGGGGAACAGCGGAGCACAGCAGCAGGGGCCAGAGGAGGAGGAGGACGCAGACCCCTTTTGTGGAAGTTCGCGAACCCGGTTCGCAAACTGAAAATCGGAGGTTCGGGCCATTTCTAGTACTGAGTTCAGGCCTCACCATATGAATGCCACCCAGGCTGCAAATCCCCAGGATCTCGGTCTGTAGGTAGCTGCAGCTGGGTGGCCTCTATCCACATACACCCCCTCCCCCCCAACGTGACGTGGCCTCTACCCACATACATTCCCCCGTCGTGACATGTGGCCTCTACCCCCTCCCCACCACAACATGACATGTGGCCTCTACCCCCCCCCCCCCCACAACATGACATGTGGCCTCTACCCCCTCCTCCCCCCCACAACATGACATGTGGCCCCTACCCCCAACATGACATGTGGCCTCTACCCCCTCCCCCCAACACGACATGTGGCCTCTACACTCCACAACATGACATGTGGCCTCTACCCCCTCCTCCCCAACATGACATGTGGCCTCTACCCCCCCCCCCCAACATGACATGTGGCCTCTACCCCCTCCCCCTCAGCATGACATGTGGCCTCTACCCCCCACAACATGACATGTGGGCTCTACCCCCTACCCCTCAACATGACATGTGGCCTCTACCCCCCCCCCCCCACAACATGACATGTGGCCTCTACCCGCTCCCCCTCAACATGTCATGTGGCCTCTACACCCCCTCACAACATGACATGTGGGCTCTACCCCCTCCCCCTCACAACATGACATGTGGCCTCTACTCACATCCCCAAAACATGACATGTGGCCTCTACCCCCCCCCCCCAACATGACATGTAGCCTCGACCCCCCCCCCTACCTCCACAACATGTCATGCAGCCTCTACTCCCTCCCCCCAACATAACGTGTGGCCTCTACCCTACCCAACATAACATGTGGCCTCTACCCCCTCCCCCCAGCATGACATGTGGCCTCTACCCCCTCCCCCCAACATGACATGTGGCCTCTACCCCCCCCAACATGACGTAGCCTTGGACCCCCCACCCCCAAAACATGCCATGCGGCCTCCACCCTCTCCCCCAACATAATGTGTGGCCTCTACCCCTTTCCCGCCCCAACATGACATGTAGCCTAGAAGCCCCCCACCCCCACAACATGACATGTGGCCAGCCAGATAGAGGGTAAGACAATACAATACAAAATACAATACAATATACAGAGTCACACTAATACCAATACAAAACAACCCAATACCACCCCCCATAAACCGCCGTCGCTTACAGACACAATCCCGCCCTCCCATTCCCCAACCATCACACTTGCTCGCTCACTGCCGCAATTACTTATCTAGCAGCAGCTTTGAGGACATGGCCTCGCACTGAGAGAACACCCGCCTCACCGCCCGGCAATGCAGCAAACAGTCAGTCCGCCCGCCTGCCTGCCCGCTTCTCCACCTCACCTCAGGGCCTGTCAACTTCAAAACGTGGTCGCTTCAGCGCGCTCTTCTACGCCTCCTCCTATCGGACATGCACTGTGCCCCACTTGCCAGCAGCGTCTCCACGTACATGACGTCAGCTATGAGACGCGGTGTTCTGAGCCAGGGCCAGCAATCTTTGATGCATGGGGCAGAGCAGATAGAGCGAGTAGCCTGCCAGAGAGTGAAAGAGCCGCAATGAAGTGGCTAAAGATTCCGAGTACAAAAACGTGGGTTTTTTTTTGTTTTACCTCTTATAAATGGCCATGCACAATGCCTTTGTGCTTTTTAAAAAGACAGGCCACACTGACCCCTACCTACAGTGCCAGAGGGTAGTGATGAGGTCACTGATTAACCAAGCTGTTCATATTATGGATGAATTCGACCTTATGCAATTCGATGATACAGTTTAACTAATTGGAAGACATTTTCCTGCCCTGATCCCCCTGAATGAAGTTAAAGAGAGCCCAAGGGGGGCTCATATAATAAAAAAAAAACCTAGGCTACCTGATCTGGGGGGCTTCTAGGATCAGGTAGCCGCAATTCCCGCCGCCCACACTGCCCCACTTTCACTTTTGTGACAATTAGGGTCACAACGCTGGAAGGAGAGAGATCTCTCTCAGCATGCAGGGAGGCAGGAGGGTGGCAGGGGGCATAGCCAGGGAGAGAGAGCTGCCCAATGGCAGCTCTAGAAAGCTTTTAGGAACGCCTTTAGTGGGAGTTTTGAACAGGGAATCCCTCTCCTCCCATTACCCTCCGAGATAGCGACAAATATTGGCACTAATTTCAGGGGGCTATAGCTCAGCGATGAGGGAGCAGAGAGTGGGGGACACAAAGGCATGTCATGAAGCATGGCTCCATGTCCCATCTGCCCTCCCTCCTTTATCCATCAGATTCAATCTTAATCATCAAATTTGGCAGAAATCGAAGCTGCAACATGGCCACCCAATCGATCGCTTTGATCAATTTATGGCCAAATCAATCAAACCGACATGGTAGAAAAATATTGGTTGAAAGGGCTTGATTAGGTGCACGGCAGACACATTGTTGGATTTCCCAATGACCGATGGACCCCCAGCCAGTCTCTCCCAAAGTGGTATGTATAAAGATCTCCCCTTCGTAATGGTTGCAGGCTTCCCTGTCAGGCTGGCATGACTTCTCGCCTCCTCCTGTTTCACACTTCCTTCTCCATTGGCGCCCCTACCTTCAGCTCTCAAACATCCCAAATGCTATTATCTCGCTTGTCAAAGTGAAAATGATAGACCATATCCATAATCAGATAGCTTTTTGGGCACACAGCAGACTGTTAACCACCATTTTTTTTTCAACAAATCAATGTCATTATTTCTTAGCAAAGCCTCTGGTGTGTCTTAACATTTGATACATGTCGTAGATGTTAACATTTTGAAAACTAGAGACCTGGGCCTACTTACATATTGCTATTTTGTAGCATTTGGATTTATGGTTTTGCAGAAATTTTCATATCATGTGATAAAGATGCCTATGAAAAAGGGCGCCACATAGACATCAATATTAAACTGTTTTCTTTTGGCGATAACTGTATAAAAAGGGTGCTGCGTTTAATTTAAAACAATTTTTTCATTTGTAAAATCGTTTGCCAAAATATAAAACAAATATATCGCTTGTTATCTTTAACTTTCATATCCATACCAAATGTATTGATTACAGTAACCCACTATTTAATAAATAATTGTTTCTATACTGTATAAAACTGTTCCCTACGCTTTCTCAGAAAAAATCGTTTACATTTCAACTTTGTTTTTCAGTGTTACAAATTATTGTTTTTCAACAAGTTTAGTTAAACTTATATATGTAGAAAACGTTTATTTTTACGTTTGACTCCTAAATTATATATTTTTTTCTTCTATGTTAAACTAAAACATAAACAATAATTTACTCATTTATTTTACACCAACAAAATGGGGGATTAAGGTTAGGGTCCATCCATGGGGAATTAAGGTTAGGAGCCCCCGGGAGAGTATTAGGATTAGGTACCACCAAGGGGAGTCTTAAAGCTAATGTAACCCCATGTAAATAAAAAAAAAAGGCAGATACTCACCTAAGGAGAGGGAAGGCTCTGAGTCCTAATGAGCCTACCCTCTCCTCTCCCGGTGCCCGGTAAATCCTCCATGCAAATCCGCCGCCACGGGGACTTCGGAAGTCTTCGGGAGCACTCGGGCTCCCAAAGGCCGGCGGCTCCATACTGCGCACGCGCGAGTGCGTCAGAGACGCGTGCGAGTGCGTCATAGAGTGCACTCGTGCATGCGCAGTATGCAGCGGCCCGTCTTCGGGAGCCTGAGTGCTCCCGAAGACTTCTGAAACCTCCCTTCGGTGGCGGAAGTGACAGTAGTTGACCGAAACGGTCGAATACTGGTACGGGGATCGTGCGTGGGACCGGACACCGGGAGAGGAGAGGGAAGGCTCATTAGGACCGAGCCTTCCCTCTCCTTAGGTGAGTATCTAACTTTTTTTTTATATCGGGTTCCCATTAGCTTTAACCACTTCACAACTGAGGAGTTTTACCCCTTAAAGCAGGGGTCTCAAACTCAATTTACCTGGGGGCCGCAGGAGGCATAGTCAGGATGAGGCTGGGCCGCATAAGGGATTTCACAAAAAAAGTCAATCAGCAGCTATCCCCCCCCCCCCCCTTGCATTGATTTTAATTTCAAAATCAAATTCACACTGAAGCAAACTATTTTGCCTATTTTACCTTATAGTTCGCTTCAGTGCTCCCATTACAAGTAATCCGCTGTGTCCCCGCCGCAAACCGAGGGCTGCAGAGCCCCCAAATCGCCCGGGGGCAATCCGCCAGCATTTCCTGGAAGGGGCAGAGCTTTCAGCTTCAGCTCTGCCCCTCCTGACGTCAATCACGGTGCATTGCCACCTCTCCCCACCCCTCTCTGTGAAGGAAGAGTGAGAGGGGCGGGCAGAGGTGGCGATGCGCCGCGATTGACGTCAGGAGGGGCAGAGCTGAAGCTGAAAGCTCTGCCCCTTTCAGGAAATGCCGGCGGATTGCCCCCCGGGCGATTTGGGGGCTCTGCAGCCCTCGTTTAGCGTCGAGGATGCGGCGGAATCCTTGGGAGCACTGAAGCGAACTATAAGGAAGCTTTTGCTGGCGAGGGCCACAAAATATTGTATCGAGGGCCGCAAATGGCCCGCGGGCCGCGAGTTTGAGACCCCTGCCTTAAAGAGAACCCGAGGTGTGTTTGAAGAATGTGATCTGCATACAGAGGCTGGATCTGCCTATACAGCCCAGCCTCTGTTGGTATTCCAAACCCCCCTAATGTCCCCCTGCACTCTGCAATCAGACATAGATCACAGCCGCGCTGTGCGTAATGTGTTTACATCTGTAGTGTCAGTCTCGGCTGCTCCCCCGCCTCCTGCAGAGCTCGGGTCCCTGCCCCCCTCCCTTCCCTCTAATCAGCGGGGAGGGAAGGGAGGCAGGCGGGGACCGGAGTTCTGCAAGAGGCGGGGAGAGCAGCAGACTGACACTGTAGAGAAAAACACAGCCTGCTGCGACACGATGTGTGTCGACAGCACGGCTGTGATTTATGAGGGATTGCAGAGTGCAGGGGGACCTTAGGGGGGTTTGGGATACCAACAGAGGGTGGGCTGTATAGGCAGATCCAGCCTCTGTATGCAGATCACATTCTTCAAACCCACCTCGGGTTCTCTTTAAGCACCAGAGCAATTTTCACCTTTCAGAGCTCCTTCCATTCATTCGCCTACAACTTTATATTTCATTCACTTATAACTTATCACAATAAAATGAACTATATCTTGTTTTTTTCGCCACCAATTAGGCTTTCTTTGGGCAGGACATTATGCCAAGAATTATAATTTTATTGTAAATGTGTTTTAATGGAAAAATAAGAAAACATTTGGGAAAAAAAAAGACATTATTTTTCAGTTTTTTACCATTATAGTCTTTAAATAATGCATGCTACAGTAATTAAAATCTACAAAATGTATTTGCCCATTTGTACCGGTTATTACACCATTTAAATTATGCCCCTATCACAATATCTGGCGCCAATATTTTATTTGGAAATAAAGGTGTATTTTTTTCAGTTTTGCATCCATCCCTAGAGGCGGCAATAGCGAGACACAGAAGCGTGTGATTATGCACAGAACATGCGTCTGTGTTCTTCTAAAGGGAACCTAAACTGAGAGGGATATGGATGTTTCCTTTTAAACAATACCAGTTGCCTGGCAGTCCTGCTGATCTCTTTGACTGTTGTAGTGGGTGAATCACACACCTGAAACAAGCATGCAGCTAATCCAGTCTGAGTTCAGTCAGAGCACCTGATCTGCATGCTTGTTGAGGAGCTGTGGCTAAAAGTATTAGAGACACAGGATCAGCAGGCAGGGCCGGATTTGGGGGAAAGCCTCCAAGGCCAGTTCCTAGGGCGCCAGAATCTACCGGAATCCTAGGGGCGGGTGGTGACAGGTTGACTGCACCTGTCTGTCGCTAGCCCTGAGAGGAGCCACTTGGTGAGTCCACAGCTGCCCCTTCACTATGCCGGCTTGGAGTGGTGCATGCTGGTGGAGCGAGCGAGCCAGGCAGACTGTCTACTGTGGGCCAGCCGGGCAGCACTGTGCAGCCAGCTTCCTGTTAACGGCCAGTGGCCGCATCACTTTGAGCAGCGCCCCTCTCTTCCCCCCCTCCCCGATTCTCCCCCGCATATTCCAGCAGAGTAGCAGTCTTTCTCCAGTCAGCGTCTCTCACATGTGACTCGCCGGCAGGTTACCGGCGAGTCACATGATGGGAATCGCCAGCAAGAGAGAGGCGCCCAGTGGCAGCGGGACACAGGAAGCTTCGGCGCTGGAAGCCTGGAGAGGTAAATAAAGTGACTTTCTCTACTGCTACTTTGCGGGTACGTGCGGGGGGAGGATCAGGGAGGGAGAAGGACAGAAGACAAGGACTGGATCCTAGTCTCTGGGGGTGATAGAATGGACATGGTTGGAGGTCGGACAACATTTGGTGGGCCCCTCCCTATACTAAAAGAGGGACACAGCATAGCCTCTGGCCACCTATATGGGGGGGGGGGGGGGGGTAATGATAGCATCTCACTGCCTGTGCTAATTGGGGAAGGGCAATGGGGGACAGCACCTGACTACCTATACTAAGGAAGGGGGGGGGAAGCACCTCACTACTTATACTGGGGGGAGGGGGAAGCACCTGACTACCTATACCAGGGGTCCCCAAACGTTTTGGGTCGAGGGCCGGGACAACATACTTCAGACTGCTGGGGGGCCGGAGTATATATAAAATGGTGTAGAAGTCCTTTGCGGGCCAGACAGGCGTCAACCTGCAGCCCAATTGGACAGCAGAGTCACCTGACGTGGAATTAGATTGGAAAACAGCAAATTACTACTGCTTTCTGGGTTCCATGTGGATGTGTGGTGCCAGCACTGCTATTCTATATGCGGACCACCAATATTTAAAGATGTAGCTGACCACATCTATAAGTAATACATTTTGTGTGTGGGGGGCCGCTAAAAAAGCCTCAGAGGGCCACATTTGGCCCACGGGCCTTAGTTTGAGGACCACTGACCTATACTAAGGAAGGGGGGCAGCACCTCACTACTTATACTGGGGGGAGGGGGCAGCACCTGACTACCTATACTAAGGAAGGGGGGGCAGCACCTCACTACTTATACTGGGGGAGGGGGCAGCACCTGACTACCTATACTAAGGAAGGGGAGGCAGCACCTCACTACTTATACTGGGGGGAGGGGGCAGCACCTGACTACCTATATTATACTAGGGGGAGGGGGCAGCACCTGACTACCTATACTAAGGAAGGGGGGGCAGACAATGGGCCTTGGGTGGTAAAAGGTACAAATCCGGCCCTGTCAGCAGGAGAGTCAGGCAACTGGTATTACTTTAAAGAAAACCTGTACTGAGAAAAACCTCCCCTGGGGGGGGGGGGGGGGGGGTTACTCACCTGGGGTGGGGGAAGCCTCCGGATCCTATTGAGAGTTCCCCCGTCCTCCTCGGTCCCATTTTGGCAGAGATAAAGCTTCCCGAACAGCGGGGATGTAAATATTTACCTTCCCGGCTCCAGCGCAGGCGCAGTATCGGCTCTCTGCTCGGAGATAGGCGGAAATAGCTGATCGCTGTCTGGCCGCTCTACTGCGCAGGAGCAAGTCTCCTGCGCCTGCGCATTAGAGCGGACCCGATGGAGATCGGCTATTTTTGCTATCTCCGTGCGGAAAGCTGCAACAGCGCCCCCGCTGGAGCCAGGAAAGGTAAATAAATCAGCGATTGTCAGGCTTGTCGAGGGAGGAGGACACTTCAGGGGAGCCAGCGCAGGACTGCCTGCAGCTACAGGGGAGGAGGAAGCCTCATTGGGACCCTGAGGCTTCCCCCTTTCCGAGGTGAGTACCCCTCAGCAGGGCTGGGCCGAGGCAGAGGCTGGAGAGGCTCCAGCCTCAGGGCGCAGTGTAGAAGGGACAATTCATTCAGCTGTCATTCCCAATTGTGTTTGAAGCAGAAAGAAATAAGAAAAGGGGATACATGGCAGCGACTGAAAGCCAGATAAGTAGAGATTAAGGTGTTGGTGGGGTTGGGGGCCCTGGGGCACCTCTTAGTGTAATAGCAATCAGTGTGTGACGGTTGGGGTGGGAGGGATGGGGGGGCGCACTTTGCTGTCTCAGCCTTGGGTGCTGAAGGACCTTGTCCCGCCTCTGCCCCCCAGGGGAACTTTTTTTATTACAGGTTCTCTTTAAAAGGAAAAATCCATATCCTTCTCAATTTAAGTTAAAAGGCAAACTTCTGTTAACAGTGGCACAAGATCGATTTCTAGCAGCAGACACATATTTAGCAGATATACAGAGTGGCCAGAAGATAGCGCAGTAGAGCCGCCTATAGATACTGAGAGCTCTCCGCAGCTCAGACTCCCTCCTGTGTTCCATACGTGAGAAGCGATCCTACTCACTCTTCTCTGGCTTTATTAGATTTCCAGCCCCTTCCGGATGTCCCGGGTTGAAGCTCCACCTTGTGTACAACTCAGGATTTCGGAAAGCAGCAGGTCGTGCGGGAGGGGAAAGATCCTGGTTGGGGCAGGTCAGTGCTGTTGCTATCCCTCTGCTAACACTGATAAGCTGCAGGGATACAAGTGCTCTACAATCTCAGCCTGTCACTGTATTTTTACACTTTCCTTGGCTTGTCTGTCCTGCACACACAATACATGAGTACGGCAGCCTGCAGCTCTATGCACAAGTTGCTTGTATTTAGTTTTTGTTTGTAATAATAGACGTAGGACGATGCACATTACCTCACTATAGCTGCTGGTTGTGTTAAATGTGAATGGAACAGAAAATCTGTCATGGCTACAATTCTGATAATCTGGGCGCCCATAAAGTATGATGCTGATACCTGTAATGAGCAGTCCTTAAAGTGTCCATCAGTAATACAATCTTGGTTGTACAATTTTACCACATGTCATGTGAGGGTCTAAATAAGTATCCATCCAGAGTGTATACACACAGTTTACCCTAGAGTTGGTAAGATTGTACAACCAAGATTGTATCATTGATGGTCACCTGACTCCACAGCCATTGACCTATACCGTCAACCCTAATGCTGGGGATACACGGTACGTTTCTGTACCGTGTATCGATCAGCTGATATGATTCAGCTGGCCCGATCATGCCGCTCGATTCCCGCCAGCGAACAATGGCAGGGAATCGAGCAGTGATAAGGAAGCGCCGGCGGGGATGAGCGGCAATCGATCCGCGGGGATGCGCCGGCATCGAGCCGCTGGCTCGATCTGGCGCATAAAACGAGCCGTGTATGCACGGCATAAGGGACTGTTCAGATACACTGCTCGTTTCGTTGCAATGATAAAGCAATTTGAAAAGAGTTTGTTGTAGTTTGTCGTCTTGAAGACTCCTAGGGAGTGCGTGCCAGCGTATCGGGGGAACTCATCCGACCGCAGTGCATAACCAAAAGTTGGCAATCAAGGGTAAACCAAAAGTGCCATGGCAGCATTGGTTAACACAATGCATGTCACGTTTGAACTTGTGGGGGCTTTGCCCTGTGGCGAAAAACACATGTTGCGCTTGAGATGGTTGGGAGGGGGGGTTCCCCTGTTCCCCAGCTGTCCACCATCTGTGCCCAGCGCTAGCAAGCTCACAGCTGGTGGAGAGGAGCAAGATAACAGGTGGTGAATTCACTGCCTTCAGCTGCCTGTGGAAAAGAGGCCTTACTTCACTTCCTAGCTATAACCCATATAAAGAGAGCATGTTCATTCAGTTAAAATAGTAGTAGTATTATAATAATAATAATAATAAACTTAACATTCTCTATTGCTCAAAATTATAATTTCATGGTCTCACTAAACGTCAGTGCATCTCCTCTAATGCTAAACACACAATGCAATTTCCCAGTGGCGTAACTAAGGAGCTTGGGACCCCAGTGCGAGTTTCACATGGGGACCCAAGCACTGTATTGACATGGAGCCCAAAAAACCGGAGCAGTGCTTTTTCTGCGCTGCTAGGTTTTGGCGCAGGCAGCGCCGCCATAGACTAGAGTGGGAATTAGTCTATAGCGGTGCTCAGTGAGTAACGTCGGCGCCGTCAGAAGACGGAGCCGAGGTTGCATAAATATCACAATAATTCGGCCTCCAGCAATAGCTGGAAGCCAAATTATTTCATTCCCTACCATCCATGGCGGCCTGGAGGGGGAATAGTAATTAACACGGCCCGGAATTGTGCAGAAGCAGGATCAGCCATATACTGGCTGTATCCTGCGCCCAAGTCTACCGGCGCCGATTTCAAATGTACTCCAAAAACCAACCAACGACAGCTGCAGTGTCGGAGAGGAGTATTTAGAGTAAGGAAACAGTTTAAGGATTGCCACTATTCAATGCACTTATAGAGGTTTTCATTACCAGCATTAGCTCCAATGAAAAGCTTATTATTAATTAATGAAGCGCCAACATATTCCGTGGTGTGGATAAGATGTATGAAGGAGGGCCCTTATTGGCCCATTCTAGTCCAGTGACCTCGGTGCAGTCGCAACCTCTGCGTCCCCTTTTGTTACGCCACTGCAATTTCCCGTCCTATTGACTGGAATCGGATGATTATGTCTAACATGACCGATCTGCTCCCGTTCCATAATAGGATCGGTAAGTTATTATGGGAAATCGTTCCTGTTATCGATCGGGAGCAGTTTGGACATGTACACACAATGCAACTTCCCATCCAATTAACCGTCGATTGGACGGGAAAATGAATGGTGTGCATCCAGCATTAAGGATCTGAGAGTGACGAGATCTATTCAGTTTTCCCTCTCTCTTCCCCCTTGTCTGCTGTTTATCACAGCACTGTTCAGTGATTAGGCTATGTTCATAGAAGATTGCAGGATTGCAATGTGATGGAGGGGTAAATCCGCATTGCCTCGACTAGTAAGGGTCCTTTTACACTTAAAGCGGAACTAAAATGACAACAAAGAGGTTCACTTACTTGGGGCTTCTGCCAGCCCTGTGCAGCCTTCCTGTCCCACACCGGTCCTCCGTTCTCCCGCCGCCAGCTACTTTTGGTACTATTGTATCGTCGACTTACAAGTCAACAGCAAGCCACACATATCTTTCTTGCCTGCAATAGTGTCCGGTGCTAATAGCGCAAGCCGCTATTGCAGAGAAAGATACGAGTGGCTCGGGGCGCACAGGCGAAGTTGCTGAGTCGCGGGAACCGAAAGTAGCTGGTGACGGGAGAACAGAGGATCGTGGATGACTGGCGCAGGACAGGAAGGCTGCAAGGGGCTGGCAGAAGCCCCAGGTAAGTGAAACATATTTTTTTTTTTTTTTACATTTCAGTTCTCCTTTAATCAGTTGCTCTCCGTTATAACTGATAGAAAACTTATTTTCAAAGTACTGTATATTCTGGCGTATAAGACTACATTTTAACCCTTGAAAATCTTTTGAAAAGTCAATGGTCGTGTTATACACTGGGTATCATTGATGCCGGGTGATACACCCTATCCTGTTACCGCCTCTCAGATCTCGCAGCTGAGGACTGTAGTGCACAGGTGCACATGTGTGAGATCTGAGAGGCAGAGAAGGAGGTAAATAGGATACAAGGGTGGGCCAGAAGGGTGAAAGAGGCGTGTTTTATGGGCATAGCGCACCTATTCTTCCATACCGCTCTGATAAACAGGTGAAAGAGGAGTGCTGACCAGTCCACTTAGGGAGCGTTGACCAATCCAACCAGTCAATCGCCTACAGTGGAGGAAATAATTATTTGACCCCTCACTGATTTTGTAAGTTTGTCCAATGACAAAGAAATGAAAAGTCTCAGAACAGTATCATTTCAATGGTAGGTTTATTTTAACAGTGGCAGATAGCACATCAAAAGGAAAATCGAAAAAATAACCTTAAGGGCTTGTTTCCACTGTTGCGACGCGATTTCGGCCGCATTCCGACGCTTGTAAAAACGCATGCGGATGCGTTTCCACATGCGTTTTTACCCGCGATTTCGCCTGCGATTTCGCATGGCAGGGTGCCATGCGAAATTAACCATGACACTGCCAGGGCTAAATAAAATTGAAAAAGGTGCGAAATCGCACGCGAAATCGCGGGTAAAAACGCATGTAACAAACGCATGCGTTTTTACTATTAAATACATTAGCGGCGATTCGCACGGATTCCCGACGCAGGCGAAATCGTTGGCTCTTTTGTGCGTTTTTTTCACACTGAAAAAAACGCACCTCAACAACGCTACAGTGGAAACAGGCCCATCCACTTGTATTACATGTGCGGATCTGCATGCGTTGGACGCATGCAGATTCGCGATAGTGGAAACGAGCCCTAAATAAAAGATAGCAACTGATTTGCATTTCATTGAGTGAAATAAGTTTTTGAACCCTCTAACAATAAAAGACTTAATACTTAGTGGAAAAACCCTTGTTTGCAAGCACAGAGGTCAAACGTTTCTTGTAATTGATGACCAAGTTTGCACACATTTTAGGAGGAATGTTGGTCCACTCCTCTTTGCAGATCATCTCTAAATCCCTAAGGTTTCGAGGCTGTCTCTGTGCAACTCTGAGCTTGAGGTCCCTTAATAGGTTTTCTATTGGATTAAGGTCCGGAGACTGACTAGACCACTCCATGACCTTAATGTGCTTCTTCTTGAGCCACTCCTTTATTGCCTTTGCTGTATGTTTTGGGTCATTGTCGTGCTGGAACACCCATCCACGACCCATTTTCAGTTTCCTGGCAGAGGGAAGGAGGTTGTCGTTCAGGATTTCACGATACATGGCTCCGTCCATTTTCCCGTTAATGCGATTAAGTTGTCCTGTGCCTTTAGCAGAAAAACACCCCCAAAGCAAAATGTTTCCACCCCCATGCTTGACGGTGGGGACGGTGTTTTGGGGGTCATAGGCAGCATTTTTCTTCCTCCAAACACAGCGAGTTGAGTTAATGCCAAAGAGCTCTATTTTGGTCTCATCAGACCACAGCACCTTCTCCCAGTCACTCACAGAATCATTCAGGTGTTTATTGGCAAACTTCAGACGGGCCTGCACATGTGCCTTCTTGAGCAGGGGGACCTTGCGAGCCCTGCAGGATTTTAATCCATTGTGGTGTAATGTGTTTCCAATGGTTTTCTTGGTGACTGTGGTCCCTGCTAATTTGAGGTCATTCACTAACTCCTCCCGTGTAGTTCTAGGATGCTTTTTCACCTTTCTCAGAACCATTGACACCCCACGAGGTGAGATCTTGCGTGGAGCCCCAGAGCGAGGTCGATTGATGGTAATTTTGTGCTCCTTCCATTTTTGAACAATCGCACCAACAGTTGTCACCTTCTCTCCCAGCTTCTTGCTAATGGTTTTGTAGCCCATTCCAGCCTTGTGCAGGTCTACAATTTTGTCTCTGACATCCTTGGACAGCTCTTTGGTCTTTCCCATGTTGGAGAGTTTGGAGTCTGCTTGATTGATTGATTGATTGATTGATTCTGTGGACAGGTGTCTTTTATACAGGTGACTAGTTAAGACAGGTGTCCTTAATGAGAGTGACTAATTGAGTAGAAGTGTCTAACCACTCTGTGGGAGCCAGAACTCTGAGGGCTCGTTTCCACTGTTGCGGTGCGTAATCGCCTGGATTCCACCGCAGAAGAAATCGCATGCGGCTGCGTTTCCGCCTGCGGATTTAGCCGCGATTTCGCATGGCAAGGAGCCAGGCGAATTTAACCATGTCACTGCCTGAGTAAAGCTCCATAGCAAACCATGCGAAATCGCTGGGAAATCCGCATGACAAAGCCGCATGCGATTTCCCTATTAAATGCATTAGCGGCGATTCGCCCGCATTCCTCCCGCACGCGAAATCTGACGGCTCTGCCGTGCAGATTTCTGCCGCACCGAAAAACGCTCCCGCCGCCGCACAAGTGGAAACGGCCCCATCCACTTACATTGACTATGCGAATCCGCATGCAGTGCCCGCATGCGGATTCGCTATAGTGGAAATGAGCCCTGAATGGTTGGTAGGGGTTCAAAAACTAATTTCACTCAATGAAATGCAAATCAGTTGCTATCTTTTATTTAACCAGTTCGCATTCAGTCGTTTTTCGCTTCATGCATCCGAACAATGTTCACCTCCCATTCATTAGCCTATAACTTTATTACTACTTATCACAATGAACTGATCTATATCTTGTTTTTTCCGCCACCAATTAGGCTTTCTTTGGGGGGTACATTTTACTAAGAGCCACTTTACTGTAAATGCATTTTAAAAGGAAGAATAAGAAAAAAACGGAAACAAATCATTATTTCTCACTTTTCGGCAATTATAGTTTTAAAATAATACATGCCTCCATAATTAAAACCCACGTATTGTATATGCCCATTTGTCCCGGTTATTACACCATTTAAATTATGTCCCTATCACAATGTATGGCGACAATATTTTATTTGGAAATAAAAGTGCATTTTTTCCGTTTTGCATTCATCACTATTTACAAGCTTATAATAATAAAAAAAAAGAAATATTTCATCTTTACATAGATATTTAAAAAGTTTAGACCCTTAGGTAAATATTTGTGTTTTTTTTTTTTTTATTGTAATGTTTTTTTGTTTTTTTTTAATTAAACATTTTATGTGGGTATTTTTGGGAGGGTGGGATTGAAATTGTATTTTTTTTTTGTAAATATGTGTATTTTTATTTTTATTTAACATTTAGATGTACTTTACTTTTTGGCCACAAGATGGCAGCCATGAGTTGTTTACAGTGACGTCACTCTAAGCGTACCACGTACGCTTAGAGCGACATAGGAAGCAGAAAAAGCATAGCTTCCGAGAGAAGCTGTCGCTTTTTCTGCGGGGGAGAGGAATCAGTGATCGGGCACCGTTGCCCGATTCACTGATTCACTGGCTAACAAACCGCCGGCCGGGAGCGCGCGTGCACGCGCGCGATCGGCCGCGTGGACGCGCAGGAGCGCACATGGCTTCCTGGACGTGAGTTTCACGTCCAGGAATGTCAAATAGTTAAAGAGAACCCGAGGTGGGTTTGAAGAATGTTATCTGCATACAGAGGCTGGATCTGCCTATACAGCCCAGCCTCTGTTGCTATCCCAAACCCCCCTAAGGTCCCCCTGCACTCAGCATTCCCTTATAAATCACAGCCACGCTGCTGACAAACAGCTTGTCAGAGCTGGCTGTGTTTATCTCTATAGTGTCAGTCTGCTGCTCTCCCCGCCTCCTGCAGAACTCCAGTCCCCGCCTGCATCCCTTCCCTCCCTGCTGATTGGAGGGAAGGACGGGGGCAGGGATCGGAGCTATGCAGGAGGCGGGGGAGCAGCTGAGACTGACACTACAGATGTAAACACAGCCTCACAGCATGGCTGTGATTTATGAGGGATTGCAGAGTGCAGGGGGACCTTAGTGGGGTTTGGGATAGCAACAGAGCCTGGGCTGTATAGGCAGATCCAGCCTCTATATGCAGATAACATTCTTTAACCTATTTTGGTTCCTGGACGTAGTTTCTACGTCCAGGAACCATGCGCGCTACCGCGCGCCCCCGCGGCTGATCGTGCGCGTGCACGCGCACTCCCGGCCGCGGATTCGGTAGCCAAGGAATCAATGTATCGGGCTACGGAGCCCGATCATTGATTCCTCTCCCCCGCTGAAAAAGCGACAGCTTCTCTCGGAAGCTGCGCCTTTTCTGGCCGTTCCCTTCCCGATGTGTCACTCTAAGCGCGTGCTACGCTTAGAGTGACGTCATGTAAACAAACTCATGGCCGCCATCTTGTGGCCAAAAAGTAATACTACACCTGAAAAAAAAAAAACAGAATTAACACACATTTACATTATAAATCTATTGTTTACCTCCCACCCTCCCAAAAGTACCCTAATAAAATTTTTAATATAAAAAAAAAAACCATTACAATAATAATAAAAAAAACATATAAATATTTACCTAAGGGTCTAAACTTTTTAAATATCAATGTAAAGATGAAATATTTCTATATTTTTTTATTTTAAACTTGTAAATAGTGATAGATGCAAAATGGAAAAAATGCACCTTTATTTCCAAATAAAATATTGTCGCCATACATTGTGATAGGGACATAATTTTAACGGTGTAATAACCGGGACATATGGGCATATACAATACGTGAGTTTTAATTATGGAGGCATGTATTATTTTAAAACTATAATGGCTGAGAACTGAGAAATAATGAATTTTTCCATTTTTTTCTTATTCTTCCTGTTAAAATGCATTTACAGTAAAGTGGCTCTTAGCAAAATGTACCCCCCAAAGAAAGCCTAATTGGTGGCGGAAAAAACAAGATATAGATCAGTGCATTGTGATAAGTAGTGATAAAGTTATAGGCTAATGAATGGGAAGTGAACATTTCTCACGTGAAAATGACGGAACCTGAATGGGTTAAACACAACTCGGGTTCTCTTTAAGGTTATTTTTTCGATTTTTCCTTTTGATGTGCTATCTGCCACTGTTAAAATAAACCTACCATTGAAATGATACTGTTCTGAGACTTTTAATTTCTTTGTCATTGGACAAACTTACAAAATCAGTGATTAGTCAAATAATTATTTCCTCCACTGTATATACTGTTATATACTGGGTACCACATACAGTACAGCACCAGTATCTGTTCATACATAGCACCGGTATATGATGTTTAATTTTTATTTGGTGTGCGTTGGAAGAGGGATAGTCTTATACGGCGATTATATCCCAAACTCTATATTTTACCTGGAAAAGTTAGGGGGTCGTCTTATACGTCCAGTCATCTTATATGCCGGAATATACGGTAATGTCCATATTTCTCTATGGCACAGGTCATGCTATAAGTGTTCTAACTGAAAGCTTTTTCACAATGCACTGCTATGGAACACACACACACACACACACACACACACACACACACACACACACACACACACACACACACACACACACACACACACACACACACGCGCGCTTTGACCAAAATCGCATCGCAATCGGATCGCACTAATGGAAATTACTGCTGCAGTTTCCATTAGTTTAATGTACCTTGCGATTTGCGGTCAGAAGCAAATCGCAAATCGCAGGCTAGTGGGAAAAGGCCCTAAGCCTGTGGTGTATAGGAAGTGTCTGTACAGCCTCCTTTGCTTTGTGTATAATGCTTTATTTAGCTAGCAGTCTTTCGCACACCTGTTTTATTGTTGTCTTGCAGCAGAGCAAGAAGATTGGGGAAGTAGCTGATGCCTTCATAAATATGTCACAGAACTAGTATTTGCTAAACTTCACACATGCTGTGCAGTACCATCTGCCTACAGTGGTGTAGCAATAGGGGATACAGTTTGCAACTGCACTGGGGCCCTTAGGTCAGAGGGTCACAGTATTAACTCTCTGTTGGCCCTGTGTTGGTAATAATCACTTCTATAGATGCTTCAGATAGCAGTAATCATTAACAAACTTTTCCCCATCCCCCTTCTTGCATCTCTGACACTGTAGTCCTTGTCAAGTTTTGGTACACCATATGAATTATGTATAGAGCAGCACTTGGGGTACAATGTAAAACTTGCACTGGGGCTCCTTAGCTACACCACTGTCTTCCTATAGTAATATCACTTATCTAAAATATATTCCTTTCTCTATTCTTTCTGCTGGCTTGGCAAATTAATAGAAAGGTGCCTATACACTTGTCGATGGCCACCAGATTTAAAGGACACGTGTAGGTATATGGAGTCTGCCATAATACCAATTGCAAAGCATGCAGCAAATCAGGTGTTTCTGACATTATTGTCAGATCTGGCAAGATTAGCTGCATGCAGGTTTCTGGTGTTATTCAGCCACTACTGCAGCCAAATAGATCAGCAGGGCTGCCAGGCAACTGGTATTGTTTAAAGGATACCCGAAGTGACATGTGACAAGATGAGATAGACATGTGTATGTACAGTGCCTAGCACACAAATAACTATGCTGTTCCTTTTTTTTCTTTCTCTGTCTGAAAGGGTTAAATATCAGGTATGTAAGTGGCTGACTCAGTCCTGACTCAGACAGGAAGTGACTACAGTGTGACCCTCACTGATAAGAAATTCCAACTATAAAACACTTTCCTAGCAGAAAATGGCTTCTGAGAGCAGGACCGAGATAAAAAGGGGAATTTCTTATCAGTGAGGGTCACTCTGTAGTCACTTCCTGTCTGAGTCAGGACTGAGTCAGCCACTTACATACCTCATTTTTAACTCTTTTAGGCAGAGAAAGAAAAAAAGGAACACAGCATAGTTATTTGTGTGCTGGGCACTGTAGATACACATGTCTATCTCATCATGTCACATGTCACTTCGGGTATCGTTTAAAAGGAAATAAATATGGCAGCCTCCTTATCCCTCTTGTTACAGTTGTCCTGTAACTATTGGATGGATTCCACTCTGATTTAATCTAATTTGGAAATGGATTCACTTCTAATAGATTTTATTGGAAATCTATGCAGCCTCCTCCACCTGCCGCCCTCCAGGTCTCCCCCCTCCCCCCCCCTGCCTAAAATGTGCCCTAGCCCTTCCCCCAGGGTGTGCAGAGTGTCGCCGTCGGGGACCTTGTACCCCATGATGTGGTGGCATGTATGTATCCACATGGCTGCTATTGGAGGTCATGGTGTACAAGCAGTGAGGGAGAGAGAACACAGGAGGGGGTGAGCCAGTGGATAGATGAGTGTAAGCTCCGCTGCCATCTTTGAGGGGAGCACAATTTAGATTCTGGGAGACCGGTCGTTCCAAAATTGAATGCCGCTACTGCCACCCACCACGCTGCCTCCTTTCCAGCGGCATCTTTCCTACTTACATGATCAATACAAATTACGATTGGGTGGTCATGTGGCATCAGACCCTGGCAGATTCAATAATAATGATCTAATCTGCTGGGAACATCGAATAATGTATGAGCGCCGTTACAGATGCCTCAGACAATGGTGTGATTACTACAGGGAGCAGCTTACAGGAAGTGAAAAGTGATTTTCCTGTAGACTCATCATCAGAGTTCCTCTTTGGCCAATATTGCATGTTTTTCTTGTGTATTTATAGCTGTGTTGCGTGTAGGAGAATTTCTGGCATATCTTATGATTAAGCAGCAGCCAAGCTTGAGTGGATGAAAGTGAGCATACTGGAGCTTCACTTCTCTGTAACTTAAAGGAGAACTGTAGTGAGAGGTATATGGAGGCTGCCATATTGATTTCCTTTTAAGCAATACCAGTTGCCTGGCAGCCCTGCTGAGCTATCTGCCTGTAGTAGTGTGTGAATCACACCAGAAACAAGCATGCAGCTAATCTTGTCAGATCTGACAATAATGTCAGAAACACCTGATCTGCTGCATGCTTGTTCAGGGTCTGTGGCTAAAAGTATTAGAGGCAGGGGATCAGCAGGGCAGCCAGGCAACTAGTATTGCTTAAAAGGAAATAAACATGGCGGCCTCCATATCCTCTCACTACAGTTCTCCTTTAAGTGAGTCGTCCACAATATCTAGGGAGGGATGTTATGAGTGGGGTCCTCAGACATGTGCGTCAATCAGTACAATCTTGTAACTTAAGTTTTCTGGAGAGAGTGAGCTGGTTAAATGAATGCATGAGCATGTGCACAAAGATGCACACCCTGAGCGTGCATGCGCAGTGTTTTAACTGCTGAATGTAAATTTTACGTACTGCAGTTAAAACGCTGCATGGTGCACTCACATGTGCACATGCTCGTGCTTTCGTTTCCCCCCAAGATTTTCTCTTCGCGCCCCCCCCCCCCCCCCAAGTAAAATATTAATTCCCACCCAACTAATTAACACATTGTTTTACCTATATTTAGCCCTAAGATTGGGGGACACCTGTAACGGCTGCTGCCTGTAGCGATCGCTAGGACGAGAGCTCCGAGACCCAACATTGTACAGATGCATCACTGTGCTGTTGCCTAGCAATGTATCTGTACAGCACTTGGGTCCCTAAACTGTGCACGATAGTGGTCGGATCCAGTCACTACAGATGCACAAGTTGGTGATAATGGTATGCCACATTCTCAACTAGTGGCAAAATGTCACGTAGGGTATCATTGTAACTGGGAAAAAACAAGTAACATTTTTAAGTTTTGAAAGGGTGAAATATGATGTGTGTACCCACCTAGATTGTCCGGAAAAAAAACTACATGATACACAGTGAATCACTCTGATGGCACAAGTAATAAAAAAGTTATTGCTGTATCAATAGTGATAGCTGAAATGCCAAAATTGTCAGGACTCTTAAAGGTGGCAAAAGAGAAAGTGGTTAAAGAACCGATTAATTTTTTCAGCGGTTTCAATCATTTATTTTTATTGGGGAAAAATTGAATGTGTCACATTGGTCAATTTTTTTCAAATTTTACAATTAATTAGAAAAAATTATTGTAATTCTTGAGTTTAAAATCACTATAAAAGTTGTATTTTGTGTGGCTACATTTTTAAAGCTCTACATTACAGGTTGATTAATGAATATGCCATTCAGGAGCCAGTGAAAAAAATTGTCAGTTCTGCTGACTACAAACCACAAAAAACTGAAAAGTTAGGTGAAGCATTGGCTACCTGGTTCCTCCAGTTTATTAAGATTTGTGAAAAACTGCCATATGACAAAAATGCATAATCTCCTGTTATCTGGCACCTCTATCATTCTAATGACTTTATTTTGTTTGTTTAGGTTATGCATTAAGTTTCTATGGCTTGGCTGGAGGTTACCCCAGAGAACCTCTATTTATCTGAGCAGGTGATAGTTCTGCTGTCCTGTGCATTATCCTTTCTGGGCTCTGCACTCATCATCTACACCCACATCCGCTGGCCAGAGCTCCGAAGTCGCCCCCGGCAACTGCTTCTATTTTTATCTGTAGCTGACCTGTTCTCAGCCGCCTCCTACTTCTATGGAGTCCTACAAAACTTTGAGAGTACCACCTGGGACTGCGTGGCTCAAGGAGCCTTATCTACCTTCTCCAACACCAGCTCCTTCTTCTGGACCATGGCGGTGGCACTTTACCTCTACCTCACCATTGTGCACTCTCAGCAGAGCCTTGCTGAGCACATGGTCTACTGGTTCCACTTAATCAGGTTAGTAGAACCTAGCTAAGGTTTACCAGCGCTACAACAGCTGTTGAACTGTAGAAAAGAAATGAAAATGAAATATAAAATAATGCTACAGTAAAACAAAAAGAATTGCTTACAAAATATAAAAACTGAACACATTTATTTAGTAATGAGTACACATAAAAACATGTTTATAGCAGAAATAGTATAAACAGAAGAAAAGGCAAGCAACGTTGTGGCTGTGAGGCATGGCAGAGGGCGTAGGGGAAATAATGCCATTCTTACATTTGCAGCTCCCCACCATGCACATCCCTGAAATCTGCATTCCCGCATCTGTGTGCAGCCATTCCTTTACCTACTGCTCTGCACAGTCATCAGCTGGTGTAGTAATCACATAGACGGACTACATCTCCTGGCGTACATTGCGGCGCTTCGAAGTTCACCACACTGCATCCGGGGATGGGAAATGGGGGGGAGGGGTAGTTAGAGGAGCAGCTCCTGTAGGTAAGTAAGCAATGATTTCAAAATGACCATTAGTCGCCCCATGCTGTTGACAACATTAAACAACTACAGCAGCTGCAACATTTGATTGGTCCATTCACAGCCCCATACATTTTCAACAACTCGTTGACCGTCCCTATAGTCCCATCGTCATGGATACCCAGTGGAAACCCCTTCCTTTTTTTTTTTTTTTTTCTTATTTATTGTTATTCCCATAGCAGGGTGACAGCTGTTTGTCCTCCTCCTCTTCTCTCTATAGAACAGAGTAGGCTGCTCAGCAGGAACCTATCTGCATGTGTGTACAGCAATCATTCAACGATCATTCCTATACTGTCAAATATTGATAGTGTGTACGCTGATGATCCCAGAAATATATCCGGTTGTAGATTTACTACAAAATGACAATACTGCTGTGTTTAGGTAGCAGAATGTTTAGGTCTTGGATGCTACAACGGGGCACTGGGCAAAATTAACATTGGCCCCCAACACCCAAAGCGGCATTAGGGGCCCCATGAGGGGCTCCCCACCCTGAGTTGCTCCGCTGATGAAAACTCTGCTGGAGCCTGGTGGACCGCAAAAAGGTGTGTGTGTGTGTTTTGTGTGTGTGTGTAAAAGCAGTTACAATACATGTGGAATAAGTTTGCTAGATGCTTGTGGCTGGTTAAGGCTAATCTCAAAATTCAGAAAGAAGAATTGTGCAGTTTCATCATCACAGAAGTCTGCAGGGAGGGTTAGTGACTTGTGCTGCCCACACCACTTGTGTGTAACTCAGCTGGTCATTGTCCTCTAAAGTTTCTAAGTGACATGGAATGCAGCAGAGCCTGACTGACACAGAGCTTTTGTAGGACAGGCTGCATATTATGGGTCACTGATTTCAAGTCTTTAAAAGTACATTTTCCTTTTAACTTGAAGGACATCGGAGGGAAAAATAAACTTATGAGAAAAACAATTGTATCTATCCTCAGTCTCCTAAAAAATGACAATTTTAGATATCCCACAGCTTTATTATATATTTAAATCTAACATTTAAGGTTTTTTTTACTATTTCATTGTCTCTGCTCAATGATAACTTCATTGAAGTATGTCAGAGCTCAAATCTATGAATCATTGACCCTTTTTATCTCTTTCCTGCTCTCAGAAGCCATTTACTGACAGGAAAGTGTTTTATGGCTGTAATTACTTATCAGTGAAAGTTATGCTATAGTCTGACCTGGTCCTGACTTGGGCTGAAACTGTCACTTGCATACCTGATGTCTAACATTTGCAGGCAGAGAAATAAATAAATGAAAACAACCTAGTTAGTTGTGTGCTTGGCACTATACATACACACGTCTATCTCCTCATGTCACCTCGGTTGTTCTTTAAGTTTAAAAGTGTACTTACGTTTTCTGGAAGTGTTTTCTGCTCCTAGATAACTTTCCTCTGGCTCCCGTTCCATACAGTTCGGAAGACGGTTAAACAAATACAGCGACTGCAGCATTTGCTTGGTCCATTTCACAAATATGAATTTGCATCAACTTATTGACCGTCCCTATAGTCCCATCGTCATGGATATCTGGTGAAACTGTTTTTCTTTTGTTGTTCCCATAGCAGGGTGACAGCTGCTTGTCTTCCTCCTCTCCTCTCTATAGAACAGAGCAGGCAGCTCTAGCTACGTGTGTGTACAGCGATCATTCCCATACTGTCAAATATTGATAGCGTGTACGTTGATTATCCCAGAAATATCAAGTTGTAGATTTACTACAAAACGGTAATACTGCTGTGTTTGGGTAGCAGAATGTTTAGGTCTTGGAGGGGTTCTGGGTCTGCCAGGGCTCCTTACTCTGAGTTGCTCTACTGATGAAAACTCTGCAGGGGCCCCAGTGACTGCAATACAGTTGGGTGGACCTGGGAGGCCGTGGAAATTCCATCAGGGCTGTGGAGTCGGAGTCGAGGAGTCTGAGCAATTTTGGGTACCTGGAGTCGGTGGTCTCAGTAAACTGAGGAGTCGGATAATTTTTAAACCAAATCCATAGCCTTTGTAAAAATTAGACATAGGAGTCGGAGCAATTTTGAGTACCTGGAGTCGGTGGTTTCATAAAATGAGGAGTCGGATGAATTTTGCACCGACTCCACAGCCCTGAATTCCATGACTTATGTATGTATGTGTGTGAATAAGCAGTTACAATAAATGTGGAATAAGTTTGCCAGAGGCTTGTGGCTGGTAAAATATCAGAAAGAAGAATTGTGCAGTTTCATCAGCACAGAAGTCTGCAGGGAGGGTTGGTGACCCTTGCTGTGCACACCACTTGCAGCTGCTCATTGTCATCTTAGGTTTGTAAGTGACATGGAATGCAACAGAGCCTGACTGACACAGAGCTTTTGTAGGACAGGCTGCTTTATTATGGGTCACTGAGTTCAAGTATTTAAAAGTACATTTTCCATTGAACTAAAGCTCAAAGCGTGCTTACATTTTGTGGAAGGGTGTTTTGCTTCTAAGCCAGCTTACCTCTGGCTCCCCTTCCATGAGTAGCAGGTGTTCCTACCATTCCAAGTGCAGCCCCCTCTTCCATATGTAACACAAAGATGTACTGCTGCCTCTCATGTGTTGCTGCCCATTTGCAGCTTTGCCTCTCCATTTGAAGCAGCCTCTATATACAGTAACATTTTCTTCATGCCCAGTCACCCAAGGCCCAGGCCTGTGTGGCCCTTCCAGAATCTTGGCCCTGGCCATAAACTAGGGTCTAATAACACACTGCTACTCTGTTTGTTTGTTTGTTTAGCACACTGCTGTTCTTTTCAGGCTCCTCTGTTCTGCACTATAGTTGTAGCTTGTCTTTGCACAGAAAAGAACGGGAAGGCCCTTTGCCATCTGCTGAAGTGTTTCTCAGCTTTGTACAGTGTGCACTGGTGAAGGTAATGAAATATTTAGCTCACAAGAGGCCAGCCACAATTTAAATATACGTCACACATTAACGGATCTCTCAAGGATGAGTTGAACAGAATCAAAGCTCGATTCCATGTACAATTTTTTTTATTCCTGCTACTGAGTGGCATATCTTGTTTTATATGTGTACAAACACCTTGCGGAGCTGCTGATGGAAAGTCCCTGTGGCATTACTCCCTATTTAACCCCTCCTTCCCAGCGACGTCACAACCTAGGCTGGTAAGCTGAGCTTTCTGGGAGACCAGGTATTATTTGTACTGGCTTTGTAACACACAAAAAACAAACATTCTGCATTAATGCACATGGTAGCAGTAAAGATGTCACCTCTTGTGATAAATTTCAGAATTTAAATGGGGGTGAGGGAAAATTTTACATTGAGAAAACACCTAAATCCTTTATAAACCAATATTGTAAAAAAATAAGCAATTTTATTCATTACAATATTTTCAGCTCAGTTCCTCTAAGTCTGTTCATAAAATAACATTCATACATGAAGTACGCAATTAAAAAAAACAAAAGCAAAAAAAAGCATTGGTCTCATCTTGACAAGATAAAAACTAATTTCAAAGGACAGTTTGGCATGAATTTATATTTAAAAAACAGTATCTTTATTAGATACAAAAGCAAAGGAGTTCTTGAGTCTCCAATATCCTCAAAAATTATACAAATGCAATAAAGCTGAAACAGATGAAGGGGTTATTTTCTGTGATCAGTAATACACCTATGAATATGCAGATATCAAAACCAATTTATAACCTTAAAATAAAGTCTAATAGATGGATATCAAAGCAAATCTCCATACGATATACACACAGTACAAGTAACAGGTAGCAGGAAAAAAGGGCGCCGGCAGCTGGTGGACGATAAGGGCAGCACCATAGACTCTAATGCAATTATCGTTGTTTCGGCAAAAGAAGCAGAAAAAAGGGCGTTAACAACATTAGATCATTACAGTTTGTTGAGTAGGTTATCGTTTTAGAAGCTTGCAACATTATAGTTCATGTCATATTATTTTGTTTGTATATAAAGATTTTACGTTATCAAAGATATTATCGTTTCTATTTGTAAAAGGGGGTTTCTGCAGAGGGAGTGGTTAGGGTTAGGCACCACCAGGTGAAGTGGTTAGGGTTAGGCACCACCAGGTGAAGTGTTTAGCATTAGGCACGATCCGGGCGGCATTTAGTTCTAGGCAACACCAGGGAGGGTGGTTGGGCACCACCAGGTGAGTGGTTGGGCACCACTGGGGGTTTAGGGTTAGGCACCACGTAGGGGGGTTTAGGGTTAGGCACCACCAGGGGAGGGGTTAGTTTTAGGCATCACCAGGGGAGGAAAGGGTTAGGTTAAGGTGTATTGTTACTGTACTTAACGATTTTAACGTTAATATCTTTTCATTATCCCCCGTATGTGTTTAAAACAGTATTTATCGTTAACTAAGTTCCACAATGATATTTATCATTATTAAGATGCAGTTATCCACCAGCGTCATTTCGTTATCCAGCTGGGCCCTTTTTTCCTGGCGCCCTTTTTTTATGCACGCAAATAACATACAGTGTGTAGGTGATTTATGAAGCACACAGTTTGTGAGCAACAAGCCACTTTGCTGTGTCTGTATGATACTGTACTGTGGACTTTTATTGTTTACATGGACAGTCTTCTAAGATTTATTTCATTGTTCTGAATAATTCATAACCTTAAATTAAAGATGATTGCTAATGTTATCCATGTGTGTATTACTGCTGACCAAAAATAACCCCTGTATTTTTAAATGAATAAAGAGTTATGTTTGTATTTATTTCTTTTCTCCCTCACTTTTTTTTTTAATTCAAAGAGACACAGACACTGTTTCTGCTGAGGCTGCAAAGTACCGGAGAACTGACTACAATTCTTCTTGATGTGATCACATTGATTACATAATTTAGAGTGTGCTGATTAGCTAGGGGATTTGAATGCATACAAACATCCAATTTTGATTGGACAATGATTGATCAATGTTACCACTTCCATGTAGCATGAGAACTTACCTGTACAATTTGTTCATAGTAATTAAACTCTGTTGGCCCTCTTACTGAATAGAAGTGGTAAAATTGCATGTTTGTAAACATCCTTAGGGATGTGTGGAAGTAATGTTATTGATGCTGGTATATAAACTGTGCCTTGGCTGAGTAGTCAGTTATTCTGTCTGTTTCTATATGGCGCTTGGTACAAAAGTCGTGGTCAAGAGCTACCTCACTAGTCACTTCCTGCAACAGACATTTTAAGCTTCAGGCTGTGGTCTTGTCAGCTGTGCCTGTTCTCACTTTCCTTCCCAACACCCCCCTTCCTTCCTTCAATAAGTCTCACACACTCTACATTTTAATAGCATTGTAGTCAGGGCTGTGGAGTCGGAGCAATTTTTGGGTACCGACTCCGACACCGAATGAATTTAAACTGTACTTTAAAATATAAAATATGATAAAATGTTCTCTTTCTCAGATAAGTCATCATAAATTATATATACAGTAATAGCTCTGCTTAGCCCACAAAAATGAAATAAACCAATCAAAAATAGTTACTTGTGCTGCTTCAATAAAGCAGTCCCCGTATTTTTAAAGTCAGATACGGTATACATATCTGATTGTGACTGTATATATGATGTGTACACAGGAATCTTTTTATATATACTAAATAACATCTATGCTGTAAGAATAAAGCCTTATGTGTAGATGTCACTAATAGAGATGGTCATTGAGATGAAAATAATTCTGCATTGGTGCTGGTTTATGAAAATGTATGCACTCCTTTTGCTCGTGAAATCAAATAATTTGATATGATGTTAAAATTTGGTTTGGTGACTAAAGGGTACCTGAGACGGATGAAAAGAAAAGTTTTTTTATACATACCTGGTGCTTCCTCCAGCCCCCTTAAGGCTAATGAGTCCCTTGCTCTCCTCCTCCACCACCTGAATCTTCTGGTATGAGTCCCTGTAATTCAGCTAGTCATCGCAGGCCGGCCGTGTGCCGCTTCCACAGCCTGGAGCGTTCTGCATCTGCGCAATAGTGCTGTGCAGGTTTAGTACGTTCCTGGCGGCGGAGCATGTGCATGTGCACTCAAGTACCTGGACCCATAGCAGAAGATCCAGGTGGTGGAGGAGGACAGCGAGGGCCTGATTAGCCTGAAGGGGGCTGGAGGAAGCCCCAGGTATGTATAAAACTTTCATCTGTCTCAGGTTTACTTTGTTTCACAGTAATACTATACTCTACATATGCACTCTCCACAGAGCTACAGGGAATCCACTGAGAATGTTGTGTACATAGACAACACCTCTGTGTTCCATCACCCATAAACCTGGTTCAGATTGTACATGAAGAATGGGTATAAGCATCTGCAAATTTTGATGACAGGTGGTCTGAGCCGCCGAATTTTGTAGAACCGGTCATAAGCAGGGTGGCCTCTTAGAATGATGACAGGTTGTAATGGCACTGAAGTACTAAAAGCGCAGGATGTTCTCAAATCGTGACCTGGACATGGCAGCAGAGAACATGGGCATGTGGTGTATTGGGTGCGTAGATCAATAAGACTGCAATACATTCTTTTTGACTAGACCAGGTATGTCAAACCGGTCCTACGAGGGCCGAGATCCTCACACATTTTTGATACAGCTCAAATGAATTGATGGGTTTGAATCAGGAAAGGTGTGGTCCATCAGGTAGAACACATTCCTTTCTTTCTCAGTCCATCCTAAACACTGGCATGGATCACGTTTGGAAACTTGGAGTGGTTTCCACCGAAAAGGCTGGGCATGGTAGCTTCTTGGATTGGCAGTTGCGTATTGTGTGGCATAATGTTTGGTCTCAGCCACAACCTCCTGGGCGTAACAGACGAGCTCAGCAGACCCCTTGCTATGGGGTGGATCGGGACTCCCTCTGACGTCGATGACGTCATTCCGTTCGTCGCCATGGCGACGGGGTAAGCTCTACAGGGAATCCTGTTCAGAACGGGATTTTCTGATGGGTTTGATCGCCGGCAGCGATCGGAAGGGAGGGAGCAGGGAGGAGGGAATCATGCAGCTAGCCCTAGGATAAAAAAATCAGGTGAAAAAGACACCCGCAGCCATATGGCTGCGGGGATTTAAAACGCTAGGGAGGTTAAGTCGTAGAGAGAGCAGTGATGAGAAAAAAATTCTGTCACTGCGGTGGGGCGGGTGAGGGTTTGGCCGGGTGATCAGAAGCCCGCAGCGGACACATTAGGGCCTGATCTGATGGATAGGAGTGCTAGGGGGTGACAGGAGGTGATTAATGAGTGTCCCAGGGGGTGATTAGAGGGGAGAATAGATGCAATCAATGCACTGGGGAGGTGATCGGAAGGGAGTTTGAGAGGGGATCTGATGGTTTGGCCGAGTGATCAGGAGCCCACACGGGGCAAATTAGGGCCTGATCTGATGGGTAGGTGTGCTTAGGGGGTGACAGGTGGTGACAGGAAGTGATTGATAGGTGTCTCAGGGTGTGATTAGAGGGGGGGAATAGATGCAAGAAATGCACTGGGGAGGTGATCAGGGGGGTCTGAGGGTGTGGGCTAGGGTTGCAACGGTATGATAACCATCAAAAAAAATACCACGGTATACGGTATTACGCAATTATTCTCATTACAATTACCCTTATAAAAATAAGAAAAGGTCAAAGTTGAACAAACTCTTTTTTATTAGACCCTTAATGGTTAGGGTCCTCTTCCTCCTGTCATACTTGAAATATTTACTCTTCTAAATGTCAAAAAAAACAAGAATACCAAACAATACCAAAAGTAAAACTCATTCTCCCCGTGTCACATGACTGCCTATGGCAGAGAGGGCAGATAATAAGGCCATTTGAAAGCACAGTAGGTTAATATGTCTGCTTCCATGAATCAGGAAGTAGAAACTGCAGATGCTCAGACATCACACACACATCCATCAGGCAGACATACATTCATCAGGCAGACATAGCTCAGACATCACACACACATCCGTCAGGCAGACATACATCCATCAGGCAGACATAGCTCAGACATCACACACACACATCCGTCAGGCAGACATACATCCATCAGGCAGACATAGCTCAGACCTCACAAACACATCCGTCAGGCAGACATACATCCATCAGGCAGACATAGCTCAGACATCACACACACACATCCGTCAGGCAGACATGCACCCATCAGGCAGACATAGCTCAGACATCACACACACATCCATCAGGCAGACATCCATCCATCAGGCAGACATAGCTCAGACATCACACACACACACATACATCAGGCAGACATCACTCAGACATCACACACATACATCAGGCAGACACATCACACACACATGCCATACATATACATACATATACCTTTAGATTGTAATCTCGCAAGGGCAGGGCTCTCACCCTTTTGTGTCATGGAATGTTATTAATGAAATTGCTTGCACACTGTTAGACAAGACAAATAACATTTATATTGCGCTTTTCTCCTGGCGGACTCAAAGCGCCAGAGCTGCAGCCACTAGGACGCGCTCTATAGGCAGTAGCAGTGTTAGGGAGACTTGCCTAAGGTCTCCTACTGAATCCGTGCTGGCTTACTGAACAGGCAGAGCCGAGATTCGAACCCTGGTCTCCTGTGTCAGAGGCAGAGCCCTTAACCAGTACACTATACAGCCACCATTAAATTGTAATCAGCAGTGCTGTATCTTGTATCAGTGTTTATATTTCATGTATATCATTCTGTATCATTATGTATCCCTTGTTTGTTTTCTTACATTGTACAGCGCCACGGAATATGTTGGCGCTTTATAAATAAATAATAAAAAAATAATAATAATATACACACTGGCAGCATTCAGACACAGCACCTCTCACACAGCAACACTGCTTATCTGTTGTCATAAGCTTCAGCTCCTCCACATGCAGTGTGTTTCTCGCTCCTTCTCCCAGGCGGGCGGCAAGCTCATCATTTTCATGGGGGGAGGAGCGCTGGACATTCCTTTGAACACTGATCTGTAGCAGTGTTTATGTCAGCTCTGCAGTCGGGGGAGGCAGGGGGCTGCATGCATCTAGCAGAAGGGAGAACGGGCTGTAGCCTTTTCTCATTTGCCGTATTTATTTTGGTAGGAATGACCTGGTGACTCCCCCTCTGCCTTTGTAGTACAGTCCACAATAAAAAACTACAAGCAGATACATTGCCGGGAAATAGATGTCTGTGTGCGCTCCAGCCGTGCTCGCGTCATCACAGGACACGTATCACCACCCAGCTCCTGCACTCGTGTCGGCAAGCCTCCCGCAATCAGGAACTAGCTTTGGGAGCTTGCCTTCATAACGGAGGAAGACGGAGAGCAGGACAATGCCGCAGCGGTGGCGGGGGATACGGAAATACAGCAAAAACCGGTATTTCCTAAAAGTGCACGGTACGATTACCGTGCATTGTAAAACCGTGGTATACCGTAATACCGGTAAATCGCGGCAACCCTAGTGTGGGCGGGTGTTTGGGTGCCCGAAAGATTAGGGTCTGATCTGACGGGTAGCAGTGACACCGGGTGACGGGGTGATTGATAGGTGATCAGGGTGTGATTAGAGGGGAGAATAGATGCAAGCAATGCACTTGCGAGGTGATCAGGGGGGTCTGAGGGTGTGGGCAGGGGATTGGGTGCCCTCAAGGAGCAGATTAGGGTCTGATCTAATGGGTAGCAGTGACAGGTGGTGACGGGGTGATTTGATGGGTGATTAGAGGGGAAAACAGATGTAAACAATGCACTTGGGAGGTGATCTGAGGGCGGGTCTGTGGGCGATCTGAGGGTGTCGGCGGGTGATCAGGTGCCCGCAAGGGGCAGGTTAGGGTCTGAACTGATGGGTGGCAGTGACAGGGGGTGATTGATGGGTGATTGACAGGTGATCAGTGGGTGATTGCAGGGGAGAATAGATGTATACAGTACACGGGGGGGGGGGGGTCTGGGGAGGATCTGAGGGTGTGGGGGGTGATCAGGAGCCCTCAGGGGGCAGTTTAGGACCTGATCTAAAGGATAGCGTTGACAGATAGTGACATGGGGTGATTGATGGGTGATTAGGGGGTGATTGGGTGCAAACAGGGGTCTGAGTGGGTGATCAGGGGGGTCAGAGGGGTGCTGTGGGCGATGGGGGGGGGGGCAGGATCAGTGTTTGTGTGTGCTTACTAGGGGGGCTGCCTCCTGCCCTGGTGGTCCCTCGATCACTGGGACCACCAGGGCAGGAGGCAGCCTGCATAATACGCGTTGTATACATTACAAAGTGTATTATACGCTTTGAACGCGGCAGATCGGGGGTTAACAACCCGCTGGCGCTGCTAATTGGCCAGCGGATGGGCGGAGCCTAATGCCGGCGGATGCGGCATCCCCGGCTATTTAGGCCCCCGGGTACCGACGCCTATTGGTGTTATGCGGTCCTGGGGGGTGCCACTTTGCCGCCGGTAGTGGGCGGTCGGCAAGTGGTTAAAAGGGAACAAATATGGCAGCCTCCATATCCCTCTCACTTCAGTTGTCTTTTGAAATTCCTAAGCGTTGGCAGTTAAGAGATGCTATTTATGTTACATACTTTCAATTAACAAGATTGTAATATGCAAATGAGGAATCGGTGGAATCCTAACCTGAGGAGTCTGAGTCAGAGGATTTTTGTACCGACTCTACAGCCCTGATTGAAGTCCTGAGCCAACAGAGGTTGCTGCTCCGCTCTAGAATGTTAACGTGTTAAGTATGGTAGAATTGGGTCTCAGAATCAAACTTTTACAATTGGATGTTTAGCTGCTGGAGCGGTTTCAAGCAGAAAAGGTGACATTTGAGTACTTTGCTTACAAAGCTATTAAATGGTATATTTAGATCCATGCCTGGAATTGGGCTTTAACAGTGCTGCTTTTGTATGCAGTTCTGTAAACAAGCCTCTGTTGTATTCTTGGTAAGTTTGTTGATGTTTGTAATGTCACGCATTAGTTACAGTTTTAGGCAGTTTACTGATATAATGTAGAGGAATGGGATAAGTCCGGAGAGCAGGCTCATGTCATGTGACCATGTGGCTGCTTACTGCCCTGGCTGAGAGGATACATACATGCAGTGGCGTAGCTAAGGAACCTTTGAACAAAACCAAAGAATCATCATGTGCTTAAGTTTACTTTAATTATTTATCTGCAGAATCTTGTACAAAAACAATGGCTCACAAACATTAAAACATCCTAAAACCAAATACTGGCACAAGAGCTGCTACTTTCCTATATCCCATTGTCACTGTGATGTTTAATACCACATCGATGCCGCAGCCTATGCAAATCGATGGGTCACACAATCACAATTGGACAATTGTGGGCCCTCCACCCGGCACACACCACGAGGCCTCCACATTCAAACTGTATAGTGCACTATCACACTGGGGCAGCTAGCTGGACGGCTCCATCTTCTATGACAGTCCTTGATCTCAAAGGGTCTTAAGGCAATGATGCTTGCAACACACTTAGAGCATTTTTCCTAATTTATTTTGGGGAGAACAGATTTACTGTCCATTCTGGACCGCTCTCTCACATCCCACATAAAGCATTACTGCTATGTTTCTACATGTGTACAATGCCCGTACTGTTACACCATTTCAAACGTCTAAATGTCACTGCAACAGCTAATCACCCGACTCTTCCGCCCATCAGGGCTGCACATATCACAACTTGAACTTGTGTGGGTTACTCACAACCTTCACACAGTGCTGCGCTCTTCCGAGGGAGCTCCGCTCAGGGCTCCTAGTCTCTGGATGCCCGATGCTTTCCCCGCATCACCTCACAGCGTCTCCTGCTCGGGTTGTTTTCAATCTTTCCGCGGAGGTTCCTGGCGTGGCCCGGCGTCCCGGGATTTGGTGAGCGCTCACGCGTGCCAGTCAGGCCCCGCCCGCTGATGCGTTTTGCCCCGCCCACGAGGCTTTCTCAAAGCGAAAAGGGGATGGAGTTCCCATCAGCAGTGCGGCCTTAAAGTCTCCAACAATTCAGGTTTAAAGGTCATCATACATCCAGGCGGCCATTTTTGATGTGGTAAAAGAGGGCCAACTAACTGAGTATATAGAGCTTTACGTCAAAAAGGTTTTTTGACACTAATAGTTACTTTTTCTCCTTCACCGTCTATAATCTGTCTCCCCTATTGTTAACTCAGGAAATATACCATATTTAAATCAGAGTTCAACCCTTCTGGTATTCTGGTTCCTAAACGATAAATCCAGGTTGCCTCAATTTTATATAACTCATTTTCGATATCACCTCCTCTGTGTGACAACTTTTGTTTGACAATCCCCTTGAAACGTAATCCAGAGGGGTCTCTGTTGTGATAGCGGGCAAAGTGAGTTCCCAAGGGGCTGTCCTTCTCCGCTTTCTCAATATTTTTAACATGCTCCCCTTTTCTCGTGCCCAAACGTCGTTTTGTTTTTCCCACATACAGTAGGTTGCAAGGACATTTTATACAATAAACCACTCTTTCTGAGTTACAGTTAATGTTATCTCTAATATCAAATTCTCTTGTGCCCTTAGCATTTGTAAACGTTTTTGTTCTTTCCACTAGGCCAACTTCCTGAGTTAACAATAGGGGAGACAGATTATAGACGGTGAAGGAGAAAAAGTAACTAACTATTAGTGTCAAAAAACCTTTTTGAAGTAAAGCTCTATATACTCCACTAGTTGGCCCTCTTTTACCACATCAAAAATGGCCGCCTGGATGTATGATGACCTTTAAACCTGAATTGTTGGAGACTTTAAGGCCGCACTGCTGATGGGAACTCCATCCCCTTTTCACTTTGAGAAAGCCCCGTGGGCGGGGCGAAATGCGTCAGCGGGCGGGACCTGACTGGCACACGTGAGCGCTCATCAAATCCTGGGACGCCGGGCCACGCCAGGAACCTCCGCGGAAAGATTGAAAACAACCCGAGCAGGAGACGCTGTGAGGTGATGCGGGGAAAGCATCGGGCATCCAGAGACTAGGAGCCCTGAGCGGAGCTCCCTCGGAAGAGCGCAGCACTGCGTGAAGGTTGTGAGTAACCCACACAAGTTCAAGTTGTGATATGTGCAGCCCTGATGGGCAGAAGAGTCGGGTGATTAGCTGTTGCAGTGACATTTAGACGTTTGAAATGGTGTAACAGTACGGGCATTGTACACATGTAGAAACATAGCAGTAATGCTTTATGTGGGATGTGAGAGAGCGGTCCAGAATGGACAGTAAATCTGTTCTCCCCAAAATAAATTAGGAAAAATGCTCTAAGTGTGTTGCAAGCATCATTGCCTTAAGACCCTTTGAGATCAAGGACTGTGATAGAAGATGGAGCCGTCCAGCTAGCTGCCCCAGTGTGATAGTGCACTATACAGTTTGAATGTGGAGGCCTCGTGGTGTGCGCCGGGTGGAGGGACCACAATTGTCCAATTGTGATTATGTGACCCATTGATTTGTATAGGCTGTGGCTGGGTGATCGATGTGGTATTAACCTTCCTGGCGCCACGCAGGAGGTTTTCTCAGGTGTACGAGAGAGAACGGCGCCGGAGACTTGGGCGCAGGACACAGCCAGTATATGGCTGATCCTGCTGCCGCACAAGTCCGGGCCATGTTAATTACTATTCCCCCTCCAGGCCGACATGGATAGTGGGGGAATGAAATAATTCGGCTTCCAGCAATTGCTGGAAGCCGAATTATTGTTTTAAAAGCAACTTCAGGTCCGTCTTCTGACGGCGCTGAAGTTACTCCCTGTGCCTGCGATAGCCGTAGTTCCTATTACGGCCTATGGTGGCGCCGGCTGCGCCCAAGTCTCCTGCGCTGCTGCGCCCAAGTCTCCAGCGCTGGATTTACCGTGTTCGTTTCTCAGGCCCTGCTGGGCCGATTTGAGTAATTTTTTTTTTGCTGAACGCAGCTAGCACTTTGCTAGCTGCGTCAGCACTTCGATCGCCGCCGCCCCGCGCTCGATCGCCGCTATCCGCGTCGCAACACAGTCCCCCCCCCCCCCCCCCGACCCCTGCGCTGCCTGGCCTATCAGCGCCAGGCAGCGGCAAGGGGTGGATCGGGACTCCCTTAGACGTCTTGACGTCGGTGACGTCATCCCGCCCAGTCGCCATGGTGACGGGGGAAGCCCTCCAGGAAATCCCGTTCTTTGAACGGGATTTCCTGATCGCCTATCGCCGGAGGCGATCGGCAGGGCTGGGGGGATGCCGCTGAGCAGCGGCTATCATGTAGCGAGCCCTAGGCTCGCTACATGATTTAAAAAAAAAAAAAATAAATCAAAAAAACTGCTGCGCTGCCCCCTGGCGGTTTTTAATAGACCGCCAGGAGGGTTAAACATTACAGTGACAGTGGGATATAGGAAAGTAGCAGCTCTTGTGCCAGTATTTGGTTTTAAGATGTTTTAATGTTTGTGAGCCATTGTTTTTGTACAAGATTCTGCAGATAAATAATTAAAGTAAACTTAAGCACATGATGATTCTTTGGTTTTGATCAAAGGTTGCTATATACATTCAGGGTACCATTGAATCTCCTCTAATCGAGTCGTGCTAATTAACAAATTGTGGCCGCCTTAATTGTGAGTGGGATAGGCGTAGCTAAGGAGCTGTGGGCCTCGATGCAAGTCTTACATTGGGGCCCGCCAAACAGGGGATGGGGTATAGGGAAAATATTAGGGACATAAGTAAGTTAATTAAACATCACCTTTAACAAGTTGGGCAATGGTCCTGAACCTTATTTGTAAATGCAAATCAAATTAACACAGGGCTCCTTGGGACTCACCAGTGTATGCAAAAATGAAAAACTTTATTGACTAATACATATTGCAAGACCGACTGAAAAATGCACACGGAGCTATAAAAGCAACATCGCTGTTGTCAATTAATACCAAGCCAACATACACACCACACTAACACACTTCACACCATACGTAACCAGATGTTTACGGGGTACCCCATAAGTGGCAACAAGATTAGTCCGCCTGCGGGAAGAGGGACAGCCTAGATTCAAGAACACACAGGATTCTGTAACACAGTGTCCAATGTCCTCCAAATAGTCGTAACGAGGTCTCATTCAAATAAACTGGCACATCATGAATCCTGTATTCACTGAGTGTAAATTCTCATACTCACGACCTCAAAATGTCCGTCGCAAGTTAGATGAGAGTAATGCTTCACCTGGCTATTCGATCAGCCGCGCAGGCAGCCTGCACCAATTGTATTCCACAAAGGTGGGGCCCCCCTGGGTACGGTCCGGTCCGGCGTGTGATCCAAGAACGTTGATAGGTCTCGGACTTCATTGACTGGGAGATCAATAGAGCGCGTCTGCAAATGCGCGGTAGGGTGTAGCGTGATCCGCTCACCTCCTTCTCCTCCAGACAACCAGCTCACCCGTTAGAGTTCATCCGCAAGCATGGACACCCTGCACAGGTCTCAATTCAAGCAGTCGGCTTACTCGGTGGAACGCCGCGCTTCACGCGCTGAAACGGGTTCCCCAGCACGTCACCGCCTGGTGAGTCCGTGGTCAGTGGGCTGGATGAAGGCAACCAAACGCCGACTAGTTTCGCTTGGCGTCACCAAGCTTCATCAGGGAGGGGCTTGGAGACGTGAGCCATCCTCTTAAAGGGAATCCTCAGCTCCTCCTCTCCTAACGCAGCAATACTGTATTTTCAGATGCGGAAGTCACAGCCATCCAACCAAAGAGAGGAAGGTAATAGGTCCATCCCATCTGCCCTTACATGGACACTCGAATCAAATCATACTCTCAGTACCACAGATTGAATCAAGAGTTAGGCAGTATAACAGTTGTGACATATATTCACATGCACACAAGTGTGAACCCATCTTTCACCTGATGCGGATATATCGACACACAACAACGTTGCATCACATTTTGTATATATCTATTTGTAGAAAGAGACGAGATCACTTCAAACCAACCAAACATACTGCTATAAAAGCAGGGAAGAACAATGTTGTTATAACAAAAACGAGAGGGGGGGGGGGGGAAACAAATTGGAAGGGGGAAGGAAATTAGTTTTAGGGAAAGGGGGAAGGGAGAGAGATAGAAAGGGAAGAATAAAGAGGAGTTAGGAGTTGTAATATAAAGGATTTTTATAATTAACCTGTATAATCACTTGCAACCCTACAGGTAACATTTCAAGGAAAAGTCTGTATTTAAACCTGCGGGGAACACAGATCCCAATCGGTGCATCCACATGGCCTCTTTTTGTAAGAGCATTTTCTCCGTGCGTATATTGCGAAATGACAGAGAGGCTGTCAATCACCAATCCACGTAACCCTGCCGTTGATCCCCTGTGTTCCTCCTGGAAATGCTCCGCAACTGAGCATCTGCGCTCCCCGCTAACAATGTCACACACGTGTTCCAGCAAACGCGCCTTAAAGGCCCGAGTAGTCATCCCTACATAATACTTTTTGCATGGACACATAAGTAAATAGACGAACCAGGTCGTGTTGCAGTTGTAGAACGATTTTATCCTATATTCTCTCGATCCATCCTGTGACTCAAAGGTTCTTGTTCTCAGAACATATCTACAACCCTTACAATTGCCACATGGAAACAGTCCAATTGGAGGCGAAATTCTATCAAGCCATGTTCCAGACTATAATCTCGGTAATTCCGACCTTACTAGATGATCACGTAATTTTTTAGCTCTTTGTGCATTGAGCAAGGGGCGTGGCCCCACAATTCTCCTGATATTCTCATCTATCTGAAGAACATGCCAATATCTATCAAGTGCCTTCCTTATTTCAGACCATTGTGCATTGTACATAGTGATGATACGGGCACCACCACCAGAAATAGGGGCACGGGGCGGAGCAAATGGTTTCTATCCTCATGCAGGGCACCGTTCTATGCTCGACGTAAAGTTCTATGCCCATAATCTCTTTCTCTAAATCGATTATATAATTCTACCGATTTGGTTTTGAATTGCTCGATATCTGAACAATTGCGCCGCAACCTCAAGAATTGACCGACGGGGATTCCCCTGACCAAGGACATCGGATGATGGCTGGCAGCATGGAGGAGGGCTTTCCAGCGGTGGGCTTTTGAAACGTTTTAGTCTCCAAATGATCACCACACTTAAAGATCAGCAGATCCAAAAATGAAATGCAGGATAAATCAATGGAGAAAGTCAAACGAACGTTTCGTGTATTGCGATTCAGTTCTTCAACGAATCGCTCAAAATCATCCCTGGATCTCCTCCACACTATCAGCACATCATTGATGTACCTCAGCCAGAGGACCGCCCCCGAACGGAACAACTCATTTGTATATACCTCCATCTCCTCCCACATGCCCAAATGCAGGCAGGCATAAGATGGGGTGCACACACATGACCTGTCTACCGCTTGGAGGATGTTGGTTTCCTCTAACAGCTTGCATGCAACTTGTTAGGTACTCGTCCCTCCCACCGTCGTAGAAGTCTTTCCTCCATGGGAGGGGACCTAACACTAACTAAATTATACCTATGCATATGCATAGCCTGGGCGCGCTACCAAGTAAAATTGAAAATTGCGTAAAAAAAGTGGGATCAGCGCATCACCAGGCCGCCACCGATTGGCCTCAACTCAGAGATGCGCTGAGCCCCCCCAGAGACTGCAAACGCACCTTGAACCAAACAGAAGCTCTGCATATACACCAAAAGCAAAACTGTTAAGTGGGAGCAGCTGGCCGGAAATAAATTGAAACATAGTAAAGAGCTGAGCAGCGCTACTTAAAAACAGATGAATGCTTACCTGCAAAAGTGTGCAAGCCCCACTGATGGGATAAAATACACACTGAGCACACACATGACCTGTCTACCGCTTGGAGGATGTTGGTTTCCTCTAACAGCTTGCATGCAACTTGTTAGGTACTCGTCCCTCCCACTGTCGTAGAAGTCTTTCCTCCATGGTAGGGGACCTAACACTAACTAAATTATACCTATGCATATGCATAGCCTGGGCGCGCTACCAAGTAAAATTGAAAATTGCGTAAAAAAAGTGGGATCAGCGCATCACCAGGCCGCCACCGATTGGCCTCAACTCAGAGATGCGCTGAGCCCCCCCAGAGACTGCAAACGCACCTTGAACCAAACAGAAGCTCTGCATATACACCAAAAGCAAAACTGTTAAGTGGGAGCAGCTGGCCTGTGTGTGCTCAGTGTGTATTTTATCCCATCAGTGGGGCTTGCACACTTTTGCAGGTAAGCATTCATCTGTTTTTAAGTAGCGCTGCTCAGCTCTTTACTATGTTTCAATTTATTTCCGGCCAGCTGCTCCCACTTAACAGTTTTGCTTTTGGTGTATATGCAGAGCTTCTGTTTGGTTCAAGGTGCGTTTGCAGTCTCTGGGGGGGCTCAGCGCATCTCTGAGTTGAGGCCAATCGGTGGCGGCCTGGTGATGCGCTGATCCCACTTTTTTTTACATAAGATGGGGTGCAAGCCGCCCCCATGCTCCTCCCCTGTACCTGATGATAGTACCTCTCCTCAAAAGTAAAGAAATTATTAGTAAGGACAAAAGAAATTAACTCCCGTACAAAAAGATTGTGCACTTCGTGCAAGGGGTAGGCTCGAAACAAAAAATGATCGACTGCCTCCAATCCAACGTGATGTGGAATCGATCTGTACAGCGACTCCACATCAACTGATGCCAAAAACCAACTCTCCTCAACTCTAAAGTTCTTAAGTTGTTCTAGAACCTCCATTGAGTCGCGTACATATGCCAACCCATGAACCAACGGTTGCAGTTTCTTATCCAGGTATTTTCCAGCATTCTCACAGGGGCCATTTACAGCAGAAACAATCGGTCTTCCTGGCGGCGGGTGAGTAACCTTGTGGATCTTCGGAAGAATATATATTGTAGGTTTGGAGTAAATCTCCACCTTCATAAACCTATACTCATCCGAATTGATCACACCGTGACTCAAACCGGCCAGGAGACGGTAATTTAACTCATCAGCTACATGTGGAAAGGGGTCATTGGTGATTCTCCGATAAGTATCCCTATCGAAAGCTGTTTATAAATTTCATTAATGTACATATCACGTGGCAAAATCGCCAAGTTTCCCCCCTTGTCACTAGCTTTAATGATAAGACTCTCCTGCTTTTTTAGATCCACTAATGCCCATCTTTCACCTGGTGTAAGATTATCAACGGTGTTGGAGTTGCTCCAATCAATCTGTCGCAACTCTTTTTCCATGAGTTCTAAAAAAGTACTCAGATACTTGTTTGTAGAGAGAGAAGGCATGTATGTGGATTTCGGTTTCACCGGAATTGATTGAGGGGATTTTATAGCACTAAGCCAGTCATCACAACCCTCAACACCTATCACATCATCCCCGGGGGGGTCTCCCGAATCACCAGACCCAAGGTATTCATACTTCAAAGCTACAACTTACATTGGGGCCCCCCAAGCACTCTATACATAACGATTGATACAGCGGACCAAAACCTGCTAATGGCAACTACAGTGTCAGAGGTGCAAGAAAGGAATGCGGTGGAGTTTGTTAATGATTACCCTATTCAAAGTATTTATATAAGTGATTATTATGAGCACACGACCAAAAGAGCGCTAATACTGCAGTTGAGGCAGTGTACCTCTGGCCCAAGGGCTCCGATTCGACTGCACCCTCTGCACCCCCTATTGCAGTGGTTCTCAAACTAAGGCCCGCAGGCCAAATGTGACCCCCTGAGGCTTTTTTACCGCCCCCAACCAGAAAATGTATTACTTATAGATTAGGTCAGCTCCATCTTTAAATATTGGTGGTCTGCATATGTAGTAGCAGTGCTGGCATCACCCATCCACATGGAAGCCAGAAAGCAGTAATTTTGCTGGTTCCCAATCAAATTCCACATCAGGTGACACTGCTGTCAAATTGGGCTGCAGGTTGTCACCTGGGTATGCTTCACTGTCTGGCCCGCAAAGACTTCTACATCATCTTATGTATACTCCGGCCCTCAACTAAAAATGTTTGGGGAACATGCACAAACCGCATGAGCTTCTGCAAGCAATGAGCTTGTACTGTGCCTGCGCAGGAGTGGAGGGTGTAAATATTGCTGTGCACTGCAGCTCCAACTTTGCCTGGCGCACCGCCAACAAGCTTTTTGGCTGATGTTTGGGGCACTGCTGGATCCCAGAGGATGAAGAGGACAGGGGAAGCCACATTAGGATCCAGAGGCTTTTCCCTCCAGAGAGAGGTAAGTATCCCATTGGGGCACTTTTTTCATTACAGGTTTTACTTTAAAGGATACCCGAACTGAAATGTGACATAATGAGATAGACATGTGTATGTACAGTGCCTAGCACACAAATAACTATGCTGTGTTCCTTTTTTTCTTTTCTCTGCCTGAAAGCGTTAAATATCAGGTATGCAAGTGGTTGACTCAGTCCTGACTCAGACAGGAAGTGACTACAGTGTGACCCTCACTGATAAGACATTCCAACTATAAAACACTTTCCAAGCAGAAAATGGCTTCTGAGAGCAAGAAAGAGGTAAAAAAGGGGAATTTCTTATCAGTGAGGGTCACACTGTAGTCACTTCCTGTCTGAGTCAGGACTGAGTCAGCCCCTTACATGCCTGATATTTAACTCTTTCAGGCAGAGAAAGAAAAAAAGGAACACAGCATAGTTATTTGTGTGCTAGGCACTGTACATACACATGTCTATCTCATTATGTCACATTTCAGTTCAGGTATCCTTTAAGTAGCCACACACACCTTTTTCTACTACAGTAAAATCTCGTTATATTAAACTGTAACATAGTGAACCTCTGGATATAGTAAATTCAGTCCTCAGGTCCCAGCAAATGCATCTGTATAAATATACTATTGTGATATAGTAAACTTCTGATATAGGAATCAGACACTATAAGTGCTTTTCTGAGGGCTTTTTGGCCTCCAGAGCTTTCTGAGCGCTTTTTTTAAATAAACGCTCCCATTGACTAAAAGTATGCTAAAATTGCGGTAAAATCAGTTTGCGATAAAATCAAGCAATTTTACCACGATTTTAATGAAAGTCAATGGTAGCAGTTTAAAAAAAAAAAAAGCTCTCAGAAAGCTTTGGAGGCCAAAAAGCGCTCAGAAAAATGCTTATAGTGTGTCTGAGCCTATAGTAAGCTACTTTTCCTGGTCCCTTGGAGTCTACTATAGAGGAATTCTACTATATTAATAAAAGGAAGAATAGCAGAATGCTGTATTTACATTGGACACATGATGGCGAAGTTGTAGGGTGGGATAAAGGCGACCAGGGTTGATGTATGTATATAGAAATTCCAAGATCGGGACTGTGGTTTACTTTTTGCTGTGCGTGTAGATGGCAGGGATAACGGATTATGAATTATTGAAAATGCGCTTAGTGGCCACAGCTCTCTTCAGGCTGCTCGTGTGCAATGAGTCCTACAGGAGGAAAAACCCTTTACAAAATATAAGGTCATAGCTCATTTCATTGTATTGTTGAAATAGAATCTTGTAGCTGTGCCATTCTGTGAAGCTGTCAGGGTAACAGGTCTCTCCTTTGCTTTGGAAAGGCACTCAGCATGAAGTGCATGTAACTCTCAGATGACAGTGATTACACAGAGCTGGGACACACAGCCAATCTTTCCAAATTACATACTTGAAAAGATCTTGTTATGATAGTGGCAAACAGCATAGACTGAAATTAGAGATGTCAGTTTAAGGTGGCTGTCTAAGTTGGGGCTCTTTTTTTTTTTCCTCTGCACCTAATTGGATGTTTGAAAACAACAGATTGGAGACTCTTAAAGTGGACCTGAACTCTTGCACAGGACTGAAGGAAAACTGAGAAATGTGTATATGTAAGTTTAGCCTGTCTAATTCCCACTCATTTGTGTCTAATCACAAGTTGTAATTTGATCTCTCCCCTGTGTAAGATGACTGCCGTGGCAGATAAGGCAGATAAACTCAATTGAAAGCACAGGATGTTAGCAATATGTCTTCTTCCATGAATCAGGAAGTAGAAACGGTGCAGACTTATTTCAGGATTTGTATCAGCTGTAATAAAGAAATGTTTTTTTGTTTTACCACTTCTGGACGGCGGTGATTGAAATCTGCGCCCTGTTTTGATGCTCTAATACCTGCCAGGGCGTAGATTTCACATAACCGCCACATGTTCTTGACGCTTTTGTTGCTCCCACCGATCTTATCGCTGTGTCCCCGCCAGGGCTGTGGAGTCTGTCCAAAAATCCACCGACTCTGACTCCTCAGTTTAGGATTCCTCCGACTCCTACTCCTCTAATTTGCATATTACAATTTTGTTGATTAACAGTATGTAACGTGAAATTCGTCTCTTAACTGCCAACGCTTAGGAATTTTACAAGACAACTGAAGTGAGAAGGATATGTAGACTACTATATTTATTCCCTTTAGACTAAAACTAGTCCTTGGTAAGAGTACTTGTAAAAGGTACAGACCGCAACAAAGAACCTCTATCAGGCCCTAGGCAATGTGACTGTGGGTACATGTAAGAATGATGTGCAGGTACTCTGCAGGGGAATAAGGAGATTCTTCCTCTATTACACATTCTTCATGCACAATCTGAACAAGGTTTATGGGTGATAGACAACACCTCTGTGTTCAATGTGCACAACATTCTTAGTGGATTCCCTGCAGCTCTGTGGGGAGAGCATATGTAGAGTATAGTACTACTGTGTAACAAAGTGAACCTGAGACAGATGAAATTAAAGTTTTATACATACCTGGGGCTTCCTCCAGCCCCCTTCAGGCTAATCAGTCCCTCGCTGTCCTCCGCCACCTGGATCTTCTGCTATGAGTCCAGGTACTTGAGCCAGTCTGGTGTAGTGCGCATGCACACACTCCGCCGCTGGGAGCATACTACACCTGCGCAGAACTATTGTGCAGGTGCAGAACGCTCTTGGCTGTGGAAGCGGCACGTAGCCAGACTGCTCTAACTGGCTGAATTACCTGGACTCATAGCAGAAGATCCAGGTGGCGGAGGAGGACAGCGAGGGACCGAATGGCCTGAAGGGGGCTGGAGGAAGCCCCACGTATGTATAAAGCTTTTCTTTAAATTTGCCTCAGGTACCCTTTAATTCATAGTCACCAAACCAAATTTTAACAACATATCAATTTATTTGATTTCATGAGCAAAGAGAGTGCATACATTTGCTTAAACCAGCATTAATGCAGAATTATTTCCATCTCATTGACCATCTCTATTAGTGACACGGCTACACATCAGGCTTTATACTTACAGCATAGATGTTATTTCGTATATATGAGATTCCTGTGTACACATCATATATACTGTACAGTCACAATCAGATATTTATATCTGACTTTAAAAATACGGGGACTGCTTTATTGAATCAGCACAAATAACTAATTTTGATTGGTTTATTTCATTTTTGTGGACTGAACACAGCTATTACTGTATATATACACTGTATATATACATTATTTTTAATGACTATTATCTGAGAAATAGAACATTTTATCATATTTTCTATTTTAATTACAGTTACAAACTCATTAGGAGTAGGAGTCGGAGTCGGTGCATTTTTTTCCCGACTCCGACTCCAGGCACCCAAAATTGCTACGACTCCGACTCCACAGCCCTGGTCCCCGCCGCAGTTCACTCGCCCTGCCATCTCTAAAACAGCAGAGCCCTGTGAGCCGGTCAGGAGCCGATTTAATTTGCTTCTGACCCTGTCATCAATGCAAGCAACTCCCATTTGGCTTAAATTGATGGACAGATTCAGGAGCCAATTAAAGCGGGTGGCCTGAGGGTCTGGGTGGCCAGCGGTAGCGGCAGTTATGTGCAGCTATTCAGCAGTTTCTGGTACCAGCGGTCTCTGGTCCTTAAGAGGCAGAGACCGCTGGTACTTTATTTATTGTGTTTATAAAGTGCCAACATATTACGCAGCAAGGAAGTTCTGAGTTCAGTTCTGCTTTTATGTCATATTTGCTTAACCCCACCTGCACTCTTTGTAGCTTCAGTGGTTCTAATAAAAATCTACCAGTGTGTGGCCAGCATTTGATAAGTACGTTAATGATCCTTGTCTGCACTGGCTCCTGACCTTCATATTGGAGTCCTTGTTACACAGCAGAGTTTAAAGTGGGATTGTCACCATAAAATTTAAACAGCAGCTGGTCTGAGTTTATTAAGTGATAAAGATGCTAATCCTGCATTCAAAACTTTTTCTGCTGTTATGGTTTGGAGTTATCACATACTGTAGGTGCACTGGCCATTTAATAGTCAGTGCCAAACAGTTGCATGCTAGAGTATCTTTTTATCTATAATATATTCCTCCTCTTCCCTTTATTTCCCCCTCCTAATGACATAAGACAGTGCACTTCCTAGTATAGGCCTCGGTGAGAGTGTCTGAAGACTCTGGGAGGAGGGCGGGTAACGAATACACATTTAGCAAGAGGAGAAAAAAGAGTGAGGGAGGAAATTATGTCAGGATTAGCTTCATTTAAAGCTAACCTAGATGGAAACTGTCTAGAATAAGATTCTCTGCTTTTCCTTTATTAAATTCACAGGAACCATAACGTGGACAGCGCAATATATCTGTTATATAAGTAGAACTAGTATTTATCTACTTATTTATGTGTTTTTTATTTCTAGGTTAACATGGGTGTCACTTGTTCTTTAAAAGTCCTCCTAATACATTAAGCGGTGCAGAGACCATGTCCTGACTGGCAGGGAGTGTAAGGGCACACAGAAGGTAAATAAACTCTTGTCACAAGTCGCAATCTGAGATGGCCTGACTGCAGGGCCTACTATTTATAGAAGCCTGGAACAGTGCATCCTAATTCCTCGGCCTATTCTCTTGTGTTTACTCCTTTTCATCTTGCAGATCTTTATTTACAAAATACAGCGTACAGATATGCATTGTAATTGCACTTGGCATCCAGTCAGAGTGGTCATGTTTCTTGTGTAGGTAACCAATCAGAAGTGGGCCTTAGTTACTGCTCACAATAGCTCTATTTCTCTGTAGTCTTACTAAGTAACCATCCTCTGGTTTTGACCTCCAGTTTATGGCTGTGTTAATGCCAGCAGAGCATAGGTTGAGCAGTGCTGTGGTTATCTGGCAATGTAGGGATTAAAGGATATTCATGGTTTAAGATGACTTAGAAAAGCTGAAATTATTGAAGCAGAACTATGGACAGCAAGCCACACACATAGATAATTACATACTGATATGAAAATAGTTTAGATACTGATTATATAACTAGTTTAAAAAACGTGACTGTAACTAAAAATATAAACTTCTAGTACAATTGTTTAACAGAGCACTTGCAGCAGTGTAATCTGACTGTGCCTTTTCCTTGCACATTTGCACTCTAATATTCTGCAACTAAGAAGACTTTAATTACTCTACAGATGTCAGTCCCTTTCAGCATTTTGAAGGACTGCTCATACATTCCTGCTGCCTCAGGTCCTCTTTGCTAGTCTACAGCTGCAATATCAAAGAGGAGGCTGGGGATACAGCTCGGCAGTATTCACAATGCCCGCCACAGAACTTGCATTTCTGCATATCCTGTAGACACTAAATAATAATGGCAGTATTTGTATAGCGCCTTTCTCCTGTCGGACTCAAAGCGCTTGCGAGGCAGCCACTAGAGCGCACTCAGTAGGCAGTAGCAGTGTTAGGGAGTCTTGCCCAATGAACTCCTTACTGAATTACTGGCTTACTGAACAGGCAGAGCCGAGATTCGAACCCAGGTCTCCTGTGTCAGAGGCAGATCCCTTAACCAGTACACCATCCAGCCACTAAAGGGGAATTCTTGTAACCACTTTGGAACCCAAGAAAAAAATTCAGCCAGATCTTTCTAGTAAGTAAAGGTGCTTTGTGTTTTGCTTTAAACCTATCTCAGCCTACACACTATTCATTTACATATTGAGCATGCCTGCAAGATGCAAGCAGCTGTTATTGCGTGAAGAGGTTTCCTTGACAGCGTTTTAAGACAGAAATGGTTTTTTTATCACCTTGTTGATTGAACAGCCTTTTTATGGGCATATAATGCAGTCCTTATGCAGAAACGCTGTCCCTTTCAAATGGGGCAAATTGACGCATTAAGAGCCGGTAGGGATGGGCATCTGCCGGCGTGTCAGTCAAATGCTTTTCTGCAGGAGTGCAGAAAAGCATTTAATGCCTTCTGGCGATTTTCACCCCCACAGGGGGAGACAGACGTGGCAAGAAGTGACCCTACAAGCGGCATGTTGCTTCCAGGGTCTGCTGAAACGATGGAAAAACTTGGGATCAGAACGCTGCATTTGTGCAAACCACGGTAAACTATGGTACAGGTGCAGGCCATTAACTTTAATGGGCAGCGCGTCGCGGGTGGCGGGAAATGACCCTCCGGATTTCTGGCTGTCACATCTATACCAGAGTGAACCTATGGCTATGGTGTTACTATAATGACCTTGGTTTGATTTTGCTGACGCAGTGGTTATATAAATTGTCCATTTGTAATGATAAATTAGAATCTACAATTACTTACATGGGATATCCATGATCAAAATAAGTTTTTATCTTGGTCTCATCGGACCACAGGAAATGGTTGCAGTAATCCATGTCCTTAGGGCCTGTACACACTGCTGCGCTTGCGTTGCGTTTTTAAAAACGCATGCGTTTTTAAAAACGCAAGGTCTTTTGAAAAAGAATGAAAATCGTGATGACTTGTACACACTGGTGCGATGCGTTTTTAAAAAACCGCAAACGCAGTGCCTGCTGCGCTTTTTTAAGCGCAGCGCATGAAAAACGCATTAAAAACGCATGCGCTTGCGTTTTTGCCTGCGTTTTTCAGAAGTCAGTATCCCAGAAGACTCTGCAATGTCCTGATTCCTGTTGAAATGTAAACTAGAAAAAAAACAAAGGATTCTTTAGCCAATCAGCAATTACAAGAAAAACGCAAACGCACAAAAAACGCAGGCAAAAGCGCATGCGTTTTTAAAACTACAGGCACTTTAAAAACGCATGCGCTTGCGTTTTTGCCTGCGTTTTTCAGTGTGTACAGGCCCTAAGTCTGCTTGTCTTCAGCATACATTTTACAGGCTTTCTTGTGCACCATCTTTAAAAGAAGCGTCCTTCTGGGATGCCAGCCATGCAGACCAATTTAAAGCAGTGCATGGCATATAGTCTAAGGACGCCACTGACAGGCTGCCCCCATCCCTTCAACCTCTGGAGCAATGCTGCCTGTACTCTATTTGCAAAAGACAGCCTCTGGATGTGACGCTGAGCATCATCCATGACCATGCTTCTGAGTGAAGCCTGTCCTGTTAACCTACTGTATGGTCTTGACCATCGTGCTGCAATTCAGTTTCAGGGTGCTGTCAATCTTCTTACAGCCTAAACAATCATTATGTAAAGCAACAATTCATTTGTTTTACATCCTCAGTGTTTTGGGCCAAGGAAAATACTATAAGCACAGGGAAAAAAATGCTCGAACTCTGTGTACATATGATGCCCCTTTCACATTTCTGACTGCCCCCTCATATGTTCAACACACACAAGCAATAGAACACAGCCCCCTCATATGTGCCTGTCTAGAACTGGCCCTGTGGTGCAGTATCGTCAGATATACGGAGGATTAAAATTATATAGATACATACTCACAAAGGTGGGTTACAGTTCCTGCAACCACCGTATAGGCCTGCAGGGAATTAACCGTCCCTGCTCGGTACTCCAGGTTCTGCTGGATACTGAATGGTCGCTCTCCTGTAGTACGATAGACTTTCCAGAAAAAATGCAAAGCTGTTACCTCTTTTTATTATATAATTTTTTTATTTGTATTTTAAAATACTAAAATAGAACACACATTGGGTGCCTCCATCCTACCCATTACCTGTATAAAAGACACCTGTCCACAGAAGCAATCCGATTCCAAACTAGCAACATTTCCAAGAGCTGGCTTGTTGGGCACAAGATTATAGACCTGCACAAGCATTACTAGGCCATAAGACCCATTGATGAGAAGGTGAACAGTTGGTGCAATAATTTGCAAATGGAAGAAATGCAAAATAAATGTTAATATCCCTCAGTCTGGGGCTGAGATTCAAAATGCAAAAGTCTGGGTCATGATCCTTATTTAGATTGCTGCATACTTGTACAAGGCCAAGTAGTAGCTCCACAAAGATAAATGTATAATGCTAGCTTACCACTTGCAGCTGGACCACAAACTGTCAGCGGGGAGTGGTTAGTGTAGTGTCTGCAGCGATGGTATGTTGTGGTCTGGTTGAGGGGGGGGGGGGGGGGGAGATGCATTTCAGCCTTAGACTATCACATCTGCCTGTCTGGGAAAATCGCGGCAGGGTTGTAGGTGGGGGTAGTGTAAATATGTTCTACCATGATGTTATAGGGTTCTGAGGCTCACCCCTCAATCATATCTTGGTACTTAAAGTGTTTTGCAAAAGTATTCGGCCCCCTTGACGTTTTCCACATTTTGTCATATTCCTGCCACAAACATGAATCCATTTTGTTGGAATTCCACGTGAAAGACCAATACAAAGTGGTGTACGTGTGAGAAGTGGAACGAAAATCATGCATGATTCCAAACATTTAAAAAAAAATAACTGCAAAGTGGGGTGTGCGTAATTATTCGGCCCCCTGAGTCAATATTTTGTAGAACCACCTTTTGCTGCAATTACAGCTGCCAGTCTTTTAGGGTATGTCTCTACCAGCTTTGCACATCTAGAGACTGAAATCCTTGCCCATTCTTCTTTGCAAAACAGCTCCAGCTCAGTCAGATTAGATAGACAGTGTTTGTGAACAGCAGTTTTCAGATCTTGCCACAGATTCTCAATTGGATTTAAATCTGGACTTTGACTGGGCCATTCTAACACATGGATATGTTTTGTTTTAAACCATTCCATTGTTGCCCTGGCTTCGTTTAGGGTCGTTGTCCTGCTGGAAGGTGAACCTCCGCCCCAGTCTCAAGTCTTTTGCAGACTCCAATAGGTTTTCTTACAAGATTGCACTGTATTTGGCTCCATCCATCTTCCTATCAACTGTGACCAGCTTCCCTGTCCCTGCTGAAGAGAAGCACCCCCAGAGCATGATGCTGCCACCACCATATTTGACAGTGGGCATGGTGTGTTCAGAGTGATGTGCAATGCCACACATAGCGTTTTGCATTTTGGCCAAAAAGTTAAATTTTGGTCTCATCTGACCAGAGCACCTTCTTCCACATGTTTGCTGTGTCCCCCACATGGCTTGTGGCAAACTGCAAATGGGACTTCTTATGCTTTTCTGTTAACAATGGCTTTCTTCTTGCCAATCTTCCATTAAGGCCAACTTTATGCAGTGCACAACTAATAGTTGTCCTATGGACTGATTCCCCCACCTGAGCTGTAGATCTCTGCAGATCGTCCAGAGTCACCATGGTCCTCTTGACTGCATTTCTGATCAGCGCTCTCCTTGTTCAGCCTGTGAGTTAAGATGGACGGCCTTGTCTTGGTAGGTTTACAGTTGTGCCATACTCCTTCCTCCATTTCTGAATGATCGCTTGAACAGTGCTCCGTGGGATGTTCAAGACTTTGGAAATCTTTTTGTAGCCTAAGCCTGCTTTAAATTTCTCAATAATTTTATCCCTAACCTGTCTGGTGTGTTCTTTGGACTTCACGGTGTTGTTGCTTACAATATTCTCTTAGACAACCTCTGAGCCTGTCACAGAGCAGCTGTATTTGTACTGACATTAGATTACACACAGGTGCACTCTATTTAGTCATTAGCACTCATCAGGCAATGTCTATGGGCAACTGACTGCATTCAGACCAAAGGGTGCTGAATAATTACGCACACCTCACTTTGCAGTTATTTATTTGTCAAAAATGTTTGGAATCATGTATTTTCGTTCCACTTCTCACGTGTACACCACTTTGTATTGGTCTTTCACGTGGAATTCCAATAAAATTGATTCATGTTTGTGGCAGTAATATGACAAAATGTGGAAAACTTCAAGGGGGCCAAATACTTTTGCAAACCACTGTATATCCCTAACATCATTAGTCAGACTTTTGTTTTTTATGGCAGCTCATTACCATTGTTTTTAACATTTATTAAGTAAAAGTTAAGTTTTAGTCCTCCTATACAGAACACTATTGTGTTAATATTCTAAATCCGGTCTCTGTTGTTGTTAATAAAATCGCAGCAGGCACAGGTCTGCTTACTACTACTGATCCGTTACTGTCTGGCAGGTATGAACAGATCCTATTTATAAAATGAAAACACAGCCTAATGCCTGGTACATGCAATTGCCAGTCAGATGGGTTGAATCGATTATTTCTGACAGGTTCGATCTTATTTCTGATTGATTTTCTGATCGATTTGTATAGAATTGGTTGGAAATCAGATTGGACCTGTTGGAAATAATCTATTTGACCCGTCTGTCTGATGGTAAATGATGTGTACCAGCCATAAGGCTTCTCTGGCAATCCCTACATATATTGCAAGAGGCTTCATAGAAATCCTTATCAGTAACATCATAAAGCTCTCTCTCTGGAACTAAGTTCTTATTGGATACACCAGAAATCGGGGTTATATATAAACAACAGCGCTGGGAATATAGGTGCTGATAAGCACATTTTAATAAGTAATCAATTCACTTCATGCAATTAAACACATCATATGTTGCCAGGATCAATGTGTTTGCAACCAAACCACAATAAAATTGTAAAATACTAATAAGAATAGTCAATATTGTGAGACTACATGTGTGTGTGTATGTATGTATGTATGTATGTATGTATGTGTGTGTGTGGATAGATAGATAGATAGATAGATAGATAGATAGATAGATAGATAGATAGTAGTAAAACCCAGGTATGCAGTGATGTAGCTGGCTTTATAATCACAAATCGCACAATGCAGTATGTGTTATGCACATGAAACGTGCATACAGCATTCACGCCTGAGCCACCCGATGCTCCTCATGCTTTGAGAAAGGCCGCCGAGACCGCTGAAATGCGTTTGTGGCTAGTGTTGGACCAGGATCCCCCAGCCTGCACCAACGCTAGTGTGTAACTTCACGAACCAACCTGGAAGTGCACTGCCGTGCCTGGCGAGTACTGGAAGTATCTTCTACACTCACAGCTGCTGCTCATTCCGATCGAGGAGGAGAAGCGGCCCGTGTGGGGCCTCCCTCCAAGCGCCCTCTACGTATCACACCAGAAACCTGGCCTGCAGGCTGGTGATTTCTTGGCTGCCAGCAAAACTGTGTGTACAGTAGAGCAATTTATGGTCCACTACACTACCAGAAACATCGACACCTCTGACAGACCTGCTGTTCTTAGGCAGACGTAGTGTAAATGTGCAGTTTTTTAAGAAGGCATAATATCAGTAATGAAACACATTCTTGCAGCATTAGGGCTGGTTCAGACGGACGTTTGGAGGCGTCGCGTTCTTTGGTGTCGCGGCGGCAATGCGTTCGGGCTTTCAGCAGCGTTCGCGTTGCGTTTGGATGCGGTCGCGTTTTTTCTTCCCCTAGGGGGACATTACCCGTCGCGGTTAACCGCCCCTGGAAGCTACATGTAGCTTCCAGGGGCTCCTTGAACGCCAGGGAAAATCGGGACCCGAACGCCGAGTTCGTGTAAATGCATGTGAAAGCTTAGTACAAACGCTCCCATTCACTTGAATGGGAGCGTTTAACGCCAAGTCCCGAACGCTGGCGGTAAACGCTCCGCAAGCGTCCGTCTGAACCAGCCCTTACTGAAGTGTGTGACATATTGAAAAGGTTTTATTGATAGTTGTCCTTTAAGCTCTTGGAAGTGTATAGTGAAGCCTTTAGAAAAAAAAAATTACTGGTTAACACTGAAAGAGGCATTGTATTAATAGTAAAACCTAATTAGGACCCAACCCTGTGTTAATTACGGTACAGTATACAGGCCTAATTCATTAATAATGATGCTAAAATTATCACAGAAATTGCAGCACGTTGCCTACTTAACTTTGTAATTTAACCACTTGAGGACCTAGGGCTTTCTACCCCTTAAGGACCGGCCACTTTTTTTCCATTCAGACCACTGCAGCTTTCACGGTTTATTGCTCGCTCATACAACCTACCACCTAAATGAATTTTGGCTCCTTTTCTTGTCACTAATAAAGCTTTCTTTTGGTGCTATTTGATTGCTCCTGCGATTTTTACTTTTTATTATATTCAGCAAAAAAGACATGAATTTTGGCAAAAAAATGATTTTTTTAACTTTCTGTGCTGACAGTTTTCAAATAAAGTAAAATTTCTGTATACATGCAGCGCGAAAAATGTGGACAAACATGTTTTGGATAAAAAAAAACCCATTCAGCGTATATTTATTGGTTTGGGTAAAAGTTATGGCGTTTACAAACTATGGTGCAAAAAGTGAATTTTCCCATTTTCAAGCATCTATGACTTTTCTGACCCCCTGTCATGTTTCATGAGGGGCTAGAATTCCAGGATAGTATAAATACCCCCCAAATTACCCCATTTTGGAAAGAAGACATCCCAAAGTATTCACTGAGAGGCATAGTGAGTTCATAGAAGATATTATTTTTTGTCACAAGTAAGCGGAAAATGACACTTTGTGAGAAAAAAAAAAAAAAAAAAAAAAAAAGTTTCCATTTCTTCTAACTTGCACCAAAAAAAAAATGAAATCTGCCACAGACTCACCATGCCCCTCTCTGAATACCTTGAAGGGTCTACTTTCCAAAATGGGGTCATTTGTGGGGTGTGTTTACTGTCCTGACATTTTGGGGGGTGCTAAATTGTAAGCACCCCTGTAAAGCCTAAAGGTGCTCATTGGACTTTGGACCCCTTAGCGCAGTTAGGCTGCAAAAAAGTGCCACACATGTGGTATTGCCGTACTCAGGAGAAGTAGTATAAATGTGTTTTGGGGTGTATTTTTACACATACCCATGCTGGGTGGGAGAAATATCTCTGTAAATGACAATTTTTTAATTTTTTTTACACATAATTGTCCATTTACAGAGGTATTTCTCCCACCCAGCATGGGTATGTGTAAAAATACACCCCAAAACACATTGTACTACTTCTCCCGAGTACAGCGATACCACATGTGTGGCACTTTTTTGCACCCTAACTGCGCTAAAGGGCCCAAAGTCCAATGAGTACCTTTAGGATTTCACAGGTCATTTTGCGGAATTTGATTTCCAGACTACTCCTCACGGTTTAGGGCCCCTAAAATGCCAGGGCAGTATAGGAACCCCACAAATGACCCCATTTTAGAAAGAAGACACCCCAAGGTATTCCGTTAGGAGTATGGTGAGTTCATAGCAGATTTTATTTTTTGTCACAAGTTAGTGTGTAAAAAAATCAAAAGATTGTCATTTACAGAGGTATTTCTCCCACCCAGCATGGGTATGTGTAAAAATACACCCCAAAACACATTGTACTACTTCTCCCGAGTACGGCGATACCACATGTGTGGCACTTTTTTGCACCCTAACTGCGCTAAGGGGCCCAGAGTCCAATGAGTACCTTTAGGCTTTACAGGGGTGCTCACAATTTAGCACCCCGCCCACTTGCCAGGACAGTTAACAAACCCCACAAATGACCCCATTTTGGAAAGAATACACAACAAGGTATTCCATGAGGGTAATGGTGAGGTCATTGGAAATCTTATTTTTTGTCACAAGTAAACGGAAAATGACACTTTGTTAGAAAAAAAAATAAAAAAAAAATTCTGCTAACTTGTGACAAAAACTAAAATCTTTTATGAACTCACCGTGCACCTCACATAATACTTTAGGGTGTCCTCTTTCCAAAATGGGGTCATTTGTGAAGTCTGTCCTGGCATTTTAGGGTCTCTGCAATCATTACATGTATGGCCAGTATTAGGAGTTTCTGCTATACTCCTTATATTGGGTATACGGGTAATGCACTCTGGGCTGAAAGGAAAAATGAACGGCAAACATACCTTGCTCCACATCAATGGCAGATCTTCCTCCACATCAATGGCAGTGATAACCTCAGGAGAGAGACACCCCGTGCCACCCTGCACTCAGGGTGAGCCACCAACTTATGTGACTGGGCCTCAGAACTTTAGTATACAGCATTATGCCTGTAGGATACAGCAATATGCCTGCCAATAGAGATGACTCTGTGTGGCATTAAAGCATCATCATAGGCCCAAATCACATATAAACCGGGGGTGTCCACACTCAAGGGAAATTCAAACATGCCGTCTTATATCGCCAACCCAGGACAGATCAGCAATATCAAGCATGGAAACCGATCCTTCTTGCCACGTTTATGCTTACCCGTTTGGTTTTCAAGCTTACCTCTCCTCTCCCTGCGACAATGTGCGAAAGACCACTGAGTGTGTGCCTACTCCTGTGTCTGGAGTTCCCTAGGTTCTAATAGTGTACCTGCTCATGGTACCTCTCAAAACACGGCCCTACACATAGGCCAGGCTGGTCAGGACAGCGGGGACAATAATAAACAGTGTCAGTCCTTGTTCCAGCCCTGCTGCAGACACGGCAACGTTTTCTTCGGATGCGTTGACCTGGGGCACACGGAAGCTGATAGGCGTAATGCCTTCCATGCAGTCGGCTAGTTGCATCTGGGGGGGGGGGGGGGGTCCTGGCACCTCCTGGATACAGGATGTCCAGAACGATCTGTTCCTGAAATTGAAGGGAAGATCCAGTTCTCCCAGCCTTACTGTAGAGAACAAAGCTGTTGTAAACTGCCAATTGAATCAGATAAAAAGACACTTTCTTATACCAGCGTCTTGTTTTCCGGGAAATTAAATAGGGCGCTAACCTCTGGTCATTGAAGTCCACCCCTCCCATGTTGACATTATATTCGTGGACGACAAGGGGCTTTTCAATGACCTTAGTTGCCCGTTGAATTTGGACTGTCGTGTCTGTGTGAATGGTGGACAGAAAGTAAACGTCCCTCTTGTCCCTCCATTTCACCGCGAGCAGGTCTTCAGTACGCAAGGCGGCCCTCTGCCCCCGTTGAAGTCTGGTGGTAACGAGCCGTTGGGGGAAGCCCTGGCGACTAGGCCGCGCAGTGCCACAGCATCGGATTCCTTCTAACTTTAAGTGCTGAAGTCGATCACGGGACAATCAAATACAATTACAGCACAATCGACTCCAATCACAGCACAAGCAAATCTGATGCACTCGGAAGGTGATGGGGGGAGGGTGGGATTGGGTGTGGCGGGAAGTGGGGTCTCAGGCAATCAAACAATCACGGGGCAATCGAAGTCGATCACGGGACAATCAAATACAATTACATCACAATCGACTCCAATCACAGCACAAGCAAATCTGATGCACTCGGAAGGTGGTGGGGGGGGAGGGTGGGGTTGGGTGTGGTGGGGGGTAGGGTGGGGTTGGGTGTGGCGGGAAGTGGGGTCTCAGGCAATCAAACAATCACGGGGCAATCGAAGTCGATCACGGGACAATCAAATACAATTACAGCACAATCGACTCCAATCACAGCACAAGCAAATCTGATGCACTCGGAAGGTGGTGGGGGGGGAGGGTGGGGTTGGGTGTGGTGGGAAGTGGGGTCTCAGGCAATCAAACAATCACGGGGCAATCGAAGCCGATCACGGGACAATCAAATACAATTACAGCACAATCGAATACAAGCGCAGCACAAGCAAATCTGATGCACTCGGAAGGTGATGGGGGGAGGGTGGGATTGGGTGTGGCGGGAAGTGGGGTCTCAGGCAATCAAACAATCACGGGGCAATCGAAGTCGATCACGGGACAATCAAATACAATTACAGCACAATCTACTCCAATCACAGCACAAGCAAATCTGATGCACTCGGAAGGTGGTGGGGGGGGGAGGGTGGGGTTGGGTGTGGTGGGGAGGAGGGTGGGGTTGGGTGTGGTGGGAAGTGGGGTCTCAGGCAATCAAACAATCACGGGGCAATCGAAGCCGATCACGGGACAATCAAATACAATTACAGCACAATCGAATACAAGCGCAGCACAATCGAATACAAGCGCAGCACAGTCAAATACAATGCACTTGGACGGTGATTAGGGGGGGGGTCTGAGGGCGATTTGAGGGGGTGGGGGGTTGATCAGGAGCCTGCACGGGGCAGACTGAGTCCTGATCTGATGAGAGGCAGACACAGGGGGTTACTGATCGCAGATCAGTTAGTGATCGCTGGGGAGGACAGATGTAAACAAAGAGCAGGGGATGTAATCAGAAGGGGGGTATGAGGGCAATCGAGGGCCTGGGCAGGTGATCGGTTACCCCCGCGGGGCAGTTAGGGTCTGCTCTGATGGGTGGGGGTGCTAAGGGGTGATGGACAGGTGATAGACAGGTGATAGACAGGTGATCAGAGGGGGATCAGGGGATAAGGTAGCTGTATACAGATGTATACAGTATACAGGGGGGTAGTCTGGGATGGGGTCTGGGGGTGATCTAAAGGTAGGGGGGGGGGATCAGGGGTGATTAGGAGGCAGTTAGGGACCTAAACTAAAGGGCAGCATCGCTAGTTAGTGGCAGGTGGGGTGGGTGGGGGTTTTGCAGGGGTGCAAGGGTGCTGGGCAGGGGTCTGCTGGGGTGATCAGGGGGGGTATGAGGCCTGGGGTGGGTGATCAGGGAGGCTGTGGGCAAAATCAAGCTGCGTGCAGTGAGACTTACAAGTGCTTCCTCCTCGCTGGTGGTCTCTGGAACAATGATACCACGAGGCGAGGAGGAAGCACGTATAAGGCACTTTGTTTACCTAACAAAGTGCCTTATACACTCTGATTGGGCAATTATGCGGATTCCTCCGCTCGCCGGCTCTAAGTGGCCGGCGAGCGGAGACAAAATGCCCGAGTAACGATCCCGGGCGGAGGATCACGTCACGGATGACGCGATCGCTCCGCCCATGCCCTTAGAAGGACCGCCGCCTCTGTGGGTGAGCCGGTCCTTCAGGGCTCCACTTCCCGGCCGCCTCTGTGCGTTAGGCGGTCGGGAAGTGGTTAATACACACAGATCAAACTGTTTATTCTAGAAATCCTAACTAAATATACAGTAATGCTGGGTACACACTATGAGATTTTCTGGCCGATTTACTGTCAGATCGATTATTTCCAACATGTCCGATTTGCTTTCCGATCGACTTCCTATTAAAGTGAACGGAAATAGATTGGAAAATGCTCGGAAATCGATCTGAAAGCAAATCGGACATGTTGGAAATAATCGATCTGAAAGTAAATCGGCCAGAAAATCTCAGTGTGTACCCAGCATAAAAGACTATTCCTAATCTGCAGAATCCACAGTTTAATAACGGTAGAATGATTCATTTGATTCTGTAGGAGAAGGATATCTGGGGTTAGAAGAAGTGTTTAAAGAATTATCATTTGGTATGAATTTTCAAAATGGATTACAATTCTTAACCTCTTGACGACCAGCTAACGCCGATTGGCGTAAACTGGTCGTCTGCAAGTTTCCATGGAAAGAACGAGCGGCCTTTCCATGTCTGTTCACGGAGCCTGTCTCCCTGAACAGCCGGAGAGCCGCCGACCACGGCTCGCCGGCAAAATGTAAACACGCGGGGAAGAAATCCCCGCTGTTTACATCATACGGCGCTGCTGCGCAGCAACGCCGTAAGGCAGATCGGCGATCCCCGGCCTCTGATTGGCCGGGGATCATCGGCATATGATAGGCTGAAGCCTATCCTACAATGCGCAGGACGGATATCCGTCCTGCGCAGCTCAGAGAGGGAGGGAGAGGGACGGAGCCCTGAAAACGCTGCAGAGGGGGGCTTTGAAGAGCCCCCCCCCCGCAAAGCGCAGAGAGCCGGCGGCGATCAGACCCCCCCCCAGCAGGACATCCCCCTAGTGGGGAAAAAGGGGGTAAGTCTGATCGCCCTGGCTGCTTGCTGATCTGTGCTGCGGGCTGGAGAAGCCTACGCAGCACAGATCAGCCAGAAAGCCACTGGTCGGCAAGTGGTTAATAATAATAATAATAAAAAAAAACCAAGCAAGATTAGAGATAAATTCACAAATTTCACTTTTAGATAATGACAGTAATAAGATAGCAATGTCCCCGTGTTGATGGAGCCCCTTGCTGGGTTAATTTACACTTGTAATATAATTTATGATCTGAATGGAGTAGAGGAATATATATCACTATTTGTGGACATTGTATTGATCTGTTTGGGAGATCCTGGCGTTTCATTAACCACTTCAGCCTTCAGTCGTTTTTACTTTATGCATCCGAGCAATGTTCACCTCCCATTCATTAGCCTATTGTAATGATCCGCTCAGCTGTCTGCACAGGCAGACAGCTGTTTGACCATTCCATAAGCCTGTGGTATGCAGGTCTCTGGATAAGAGACCTGTCTTTGCTTTGCAAGCTTCAGACCTGCTCTGCTGCTGAGGAATTTGCATATACTGGTTATGCAAATTGCCTAGTTGCCTCCTCTGAAGGCTTGCAGTATAAATACCATGTTCTCCCAGAGTCCTTTGCTGGTCATGAAGGTTTGTTCCTGCAACACTCCCAGAGTGTCAGCCTTGCTGTCGTTTGCTAAGATTATCTTAGAGTATACCTTGGGACTGCACTAGGCATTCCCATTAGTGCAGTCAGGTTGTATTATCTGTATTGCCTGTTCTGTCATGTCTTTGCGGTTGCACTGTCGCCAGCGGTTGGCGATGGTAAATCGTTTGGTCCAAAACCTGGATCGCACTTGCCCTAGCGTTAGTGGCAGTGGATCTCTCTAGTCTATGTCTTGGAGTTTTACCGTAGCGGCGGTTGCTACTGGTTACTCCTTCTGTCTGTCTTGCCGTATGGATCGCACTCGCTCTGGCGGAAAGAGCAGTGGATCCTGCTAGGCCTATTCCTGTACTTGGATCACACTTGCTCTGGTGGAAAAGAGCAGTGGATCCTGCTAGCTCTGTTTCTGTACGTGGATCGCACTCGCTCTGGCGGAAAGAGCAGTGGATCCTGCTAGGCCTATTCCTGTACTTGGATCACACTTGCTCTGGTGGAAAAGAGCAGTGGATCCTGCTAGCTCTGTTTCTGTACTTGGATCACACTTGCTCTGGTGGAAAAGAGCAGTGGATCCTGCTAGCTCTGTTTCTGTACTTGGATCACACTTGCTCTGGTGGAAAAGAGCAGTGGATCCTGCTAGCTCTGTTTCTGTACTTGGTTCACACTCGCTTTGGCGGAAGAGCAGTGGATCCTTCCTGTCCTGTCCTGTCCCTGAACCCGGATCGCACTCGCTCTGGCGGAAGAGCGGTGGATCTTATCTGACCTATTCCTGTTTTCCGTTCGTCTGTCTGGAGCAAACGTTTGCGGTTGCCTGAAGTAAGGCAGCCGTTTAGCAAGCGTTCCTGTTATTTGTTCGTTTATGTTCATTCGTTAGTCAGGGTGGCGTGCTTGTCTCTGTTGCGCTTATCGTGCGGAGACCGCGCCGTAAACGCGCTTGTCTCTGTTGCACCTAACACGCGGTGACCGCGTTTAGGTAGTGCGTTTGTTATTTTCGTTGTCATTCTCATTGTATGATATGCTGTGCCTTTCTCTCTGCTCCTGTGTTTAACCTTTACTCTGTCTTGTGTCACTATTGGCAATCGCCATTCTTGCGATTGCGTTCCTACTTGGTTTCTGCTGTTGTGTGTTCACCGTCGCTGGTTGGCGACTAGATTGGTGCACACACATACATTCTGTCCCTGTGGTCATTCTCATTGGCAATCGCATCTCTTGCGATTGCGTTCTCACTTGGTTTCCACTGTTGTGTGTTCACCGTCGCTGGTTGGCGACTAGATTAGTGGACATACATACATTCCTTCTCTGTGCTTATTCAGTCTTGTGTCGCTGTTAGCAATCGCCATCTCTTGCGATTGCTTTACCACCTGGTCTTCACGGTTGTGTGTTCATCGTCGCTGGGTGGCGACTAGATCGGTGGACACACATACACCCTGTCTGTGTGCTCTCTCTTTAAGGGCTATCTTGCCTTGCATAGCTTCCCCCCGTACAATTCCTATCTGGCATCTGTGGCTGTGCAGAGGATCTGTTCCTCTGCACTCCACAGCTCCATCTGCCGGCAGGAATTCCCCTCTACAGGTGCATAGCACCATTGCTGGGTTCTCTCAGATTATACGCTTGTGGAGGATTTCCTCAGTGTCAGCGCGCATCCTGTGCGCTGACCACGGAAAGAATTACACAATCGTTACACCTATAACTTTATCACTACTTAGCACAATGAACTGATCTATATCTTGTTTTTTCTGCCACCAACTAGGCTTTCTTTGGGTGGTGCATTTTGCTAAGAGCCACTTTACTGTAAATGCATCTTAACAGAAAGAATAAGAAAAAAACGGAAAAAAAATTATTATTTCTCAGTTTTCATCCATTATAGTTTTAAAATAATACATGTCTCCATAATTAAAACTCACGTATTGTATTTGCCCATTTGTCCCGGTTATTACACCGTTTAAATTAAGTCCCTATCACAATGTATGGGGACAATATTTTATTTGGAAATAAAGGTGCATTTTTTCCGTTTTGCATCCATCACTATTTACAAGTTTAAAATAAAAAAAATAGAAATATTTCATCTTTACATTGATATTTAAAAAGTTTAGACCCTTAGGTAAATATTTACATGTGTTTTTTTTTTTATTGTAATGTTGTTGTTTTTTTTATATCAAACATTTTATTTGGGTATTTTTGGGAGGGTGGGATGTAAACAGTAATTTTTTTTATGTTAATATGTGTTGATTTTTATTTTTTTTTCATTTAGTTGTAGTTTTACATTTTGGCCACAAGATGGCAGCCATGAGTTTGTTTACGTGACATCACTCTAAGCGTAACATACGCTTAGAGGGACGCATGGGGACGCAAGAGCCAGAAAAAGTGAAGCTTCCGATAGAAGCCCAAGTGCTCCCAAAGACGGACCACTCCATACTGTGCACGTGCGAGCGATCTCTCTCGCGCACTCGTGTGTGCGCAGTATGGAGCAGTCTGTCTTCAGGAGGACTCTGCTCCCAAAGACTTCCGAAGTCCCCCACGGCAGGGGATTCAAACGGGGTAGCCAGCGCAGCACCAAGGGCACCAGGAAAGGAGAGGGAAGCCTCTATAGGACCTAAAGCCTTTCCTCTCCTTAGGCAAGTATCTGGCGTTTAAAAAAAAAATAGAATCCCAATGACTTTAAGCCATATGTTTTATGTATTGCCCTTCATCTTCTTTGATAGTCATGTTGGTCACTTTTTTGTCTTGTTTCTTTTCTGGCACAGCTGGGGGGTCCCACTGGTCATTACAGTGGCAGCGGTGTGCTTGAAGAAGATTGGTTACGATGCATCCTATGTGTCAGTGGGCTGGTGCTGGATCAACATAGATGCTGAGGATCGGCTGATGTGGATGCTGCTGGCTGGGAAATTGTGGGAAATCTTGGCTTACCTTGTCCTGCCTTTTCTCTACATTCAAATAAAGAAGCACATTGGCAGAGCGGTAGGTACTGTTTACTAAATGTCTCTTTGTACATCTATTCCACAGAATAACCAAGCAGCTCGGGGTGACCTAAAACCACTATTCAGAGAGGAATATGTAATCAATTTTTAAATTGTTTTCAATGCAAACAAAAGCCTGATTTATGTGGGTTGCTGCATGTTCAAATCTATGCACATGCTCAAAAAAATTTATCCCAGATCGATTGTTGGTTATAACTTCAGGTGACTGGTTTCCAAAGTGTACAGGCACACTGTTCAGCTGAGGCAAGCCTGAACTGTTCCATGGAGAAAGGAGGGAAACTAGAGGTGACAGATAAGACTAGTGAGTTGTTCCTTGGGATGGGAAGAACAATGCTAGTCAGACAATATTGCTTGTTTGTTGTTTCAGTATTCTGCCATGATGGATTATGAAACATCTCTATGGAACAGCTGTACTGATTCTAGATTTTTCTTCAAGACTGTCACAAGCTCACTTCCAACATATGGAAGATCGAGCAGCATTTGAGTAAAGCTATGTGCCCACATCGCAATTTTACCAATTATTTTCAACCAGTGGTTTTTTTGACCGGTGATTTATTTATTTTTGAGTGCCAAGCGGTCGATTTTGCATTTTTGTGACCTGGGTACAGGCACATGACCACACAAATGTTGCTTAGCGTGGTGCCACAAGAACGACTGGCACGGCACATTGTTTACATTCCCGACAACTCCCGCGCAAAGTACCACAATTAATAGAGTCTTCTTTACGCCTGACGTGTGACGTTGTGCGTACCCATTGGCAGGAAGAGTTGTCTCTGAATGACCGTCGTCAAGGGGATGTCGCTGGACCCATCAGGTGGTGAGTATGGAGCTTAACTGAGTTAACTAAAATATACATGACAGCAGTAGGAATAGTCACAGAGTTTTTGATAGGCTCACTAAATTAGATCCAGTTTACACTGGCATGGATGGAAAACTAATCCATGGCACAGATCAGTTTTTAAAAGCCATCAGTATTCCATCCATGACCCTCCAGTCCCTTAGCGCATGGTCAATGCGACACATCTGTTGGTCTGAATCGCCAAAACTTGTGGTTCGTTCAGTGGAACAGACGGAAACAATCCCTTTTTAATGGAGCATCTCCGTTGGGGTCCGTTCTAGTTCCGCTAAATGGACTGGATTTATTTATTCTTTTGTCCAATGTGAACTGGGCCTAACCCACTTTGTAATATCGTTGTCTTCCAGCACCATATGATTTTTTTCAGGGCAACAGATAAACTGTTATCCATTTTAATGTTATCCTACTCTTCTAACTTTCACTCTTAACCTAACTTTAACCCTGTCCCCTTATCTTTAACTTATGCTACATTGATGCCAAAGCTTTGTCAAGATCCAGAGATTATATAGCACTGACATCTTCTGCAGCCCTTTAAAAAAATGTAGTCTTGTCACGAACTGTCCCTCAGAAGGGAGAACATGCTTTTTGCAGCTAGTACTTTGGCTGGGATTTGAGCCAGGGAACGGGGGCTGCAAGGTACTATCAACTATGCCACTGTGCCATCCATATGTTCTGTTGGTGGATAACACTTGAGCTAAACAGCTATTTGGAAGTGCATGCACAGTAGGAGGCTGCTCCTGTGGTGAATTTTCCATGCAGTATTACTGATTTTCATAATACAGAGTCATTTTTACTGCAGTGATACCTGCACTCTGTTGTACAAGGACCTCTTCTTTTTTTTTTTTTTTTTTTTTTTTTTCCCCCTCTGAACTTGGAGCATTTGGATTACATGATGGGTTTAGGCTCGAGCCATGCTTAACAGAGTTAAAGATCTGTGGCAGTTCGCTGTGCAGTCTGGCATCCTTCCACCTGCCAGTGTTTAATGAACGGAGTGAAGTAATCTCCTTACTCAGGTTGTATTGTTCCTTCCAGCCAGACTGAAAAATCCTAAGCTTAATACTGCCCAATATGTTTTTGTGAATACTTTTCAAGATGCTGAAAATGACATGCCCTTCATACTTATACAGCTGATAAACCTTTCCCCCTGCAGCCGCTGCGATTTCAAAGTGTACCCAAGATGAAGTAATGTGCAGCATTGATACTTATCTGTGGCTTTCTCCAGCCCCATGTGCACCATGGGATCCCTATCTGTCCTCCTAGGTGCTTCTGTTCTTCTTCATTCTTCACCGGTAATTGGGTTCCGGCCAGGCTGCACTGCTCATGCTCCTGTTGCACACGCTGCCACGCATGCGCAGACCAGCCTGACTGGCACGACTGGGACCCAATTACCGGCGAAGATTGAAGAAGAACGGAAGCAACTGGGAGGATAGCTATAGGGAGCACATGGGGCTGGAGGAAACCACAGATAATTATAAATGCTGCACATTACTTCATCTCGTGTACACTTCAAAATCACAGCTCCTGCAGAGATTGATGAGTAGACTACACAGGAGGTAAGTATGACCTGTGTATGTTTATTTTGAATTTTTTAATTTTCAGTTCAGGTTAGCTTTAAGGCAGTTTCCATGCTCTTCCTTCATTGAATGTATTCTTCCTACTTAGGGAGCCACAGTTACCCTTGACTGAACCAGCAACCAATTGTTTGACAAACATTTAAAGTGAACCCGAGGTGGCACGAAAAAAATAAAATAAAGGGAACATACTTATCTAGTCTAGTCTGTCCGTGTCCCCAACGACTCTACCTTTTCCATGCACGGACCCTCTGAACATCTGACAAGAGCTTGTTAAATAGGTTCTCGTAGCCACACTCCCCACTGAGTACAAGCATGAGTTCACTGCGACTGCATGATTATGCTCAGTAGCTCCATGCCACTGCACACATGGTCAAAGAGGGGCATACTATCAGAAGGTACTGGGCAGCGGTGGTGGTCTCAAGGAGGAAAAGAGGATGTGGAAAGCCTCTGGAGGATCCAGAGGCTTTCATGTCATAGGTAACTTGAATAACTTGAGTTAAAGAGACACTGAAGCGGAAAAAAAATATGATATAATGAATTGGTTGTGTACTATGAATAATTACTAGAAGTTTAGCAGCAAAGAAAATATTCTCATATTTTTATTTTCAGGTATATAGTGGTTTTTCTAACATTGAACAGTTCTATAATATGTGCAGATTACACAACACTCAGCATTCAAAATGATTCTTTCAGAGCAGTCTGTGAACTAATGACCTCTCCTCTGGCAGAAGAAAAGTAATTAGTTCAATAACACTTGAGATAATAAAAGTCAGATAACAGCCCTCTCCACGACTTTGAAAGTCGTAGAGCTTAATTGCTTTTTTTGCATAGAGAGAACAACTGGAGTTTCTTAACTCTTCCTGTACTGGAAACAATTAGACTGATGTATCTGATCTTAATGTTTTATTTCTTAGCTGTACTACACATACAAATCATAATATCATAATTTTTTTTCGCTTCAGTGTCTCCTTAAATGGCAATACATTTAGATACATTTCTAAAATACAATAAAATTTCTAAAATAAAATACATTGCTTCAATACACTGCTGATATTCACTTTTGGATTTGTTTTGAAATAAAATCTACTACTGACATCTAGTGGTGTGTTGTAGAGTAGCACCATTGTGTGTAAATGGTTGGAGCAGACCCTTTGCTCAATTTAAAATGACCACAGAAGACATGGAAAAAGAGTTGATTGTTTTCCAAGTAAACCAGATATTGTCTTTTAAAGGGATATCCACTTACATTAACCACTTAAGGACCACAGAAATGTTCAATGATCTGTGCTGGGTGGGCTCTTCAGCCCCCAGCACAGATCAGGTGGCAGGCAGGGCGATCGGACTCAGACCCCCCCCCCCCTTTTCCCACTAGGGGGATGTCCTGTTGAGGGGGTCTGATCGCCACCAGCTTGCTGTGCGTTGCGGGGGGGGGGGGGGGGCACCTCAAAGCCCCCCTCCGCAGCGCTATTCCCCCTCCCTCTCCTTCCCTCCCTCCCCTTCTCTCTATGGGCGGTACAGGACAGCGATCCATCTTGCACCGCCTCAGATAGGCATCAGCCTATCAGATGGCGGCGAACCCCGGCCGATCAGAGCCCGGGGATCGCCGATCTCCTTTACGGCACTGCTGTGACAGCAGCGCCGTACAATGTAAACACCAGGTATTACGTCCCCGGGTGTTTACATTTAGCCTGAGAGCCGCGATTGGAGGCTCCCAGACTGTTCACAGAGCCCCCCCCCCCCCCCCCCGCCGTGAACTGATAGGAAACGGCCGCTCGTTCGTTTCCATGGAAACACATGTGCGACCAGCCGCCGCCTATCGGCGTTGGCTGGTCGTTAAGTGGTTAAAACATGATCTAAATATTTGTTAGTATTATTAAGCAACTTTTGTAATTTATTACTATTAAAACATGTACTGGACCTGCCTAACCATACCCAAATCGCATGATCATGTATCTTGTACCCTGTTTGCTTTTTATAACTTTTTATTTATGTTGTGTAACCTTGCTACCATGTCCACAGTGCTGCGTAATATGTTGGTGCATTATAAATACATTAAATAATTATATACTAGATGCAGCAAGCAGCTCCGCATCAACTTACAGGAGGTATAAAGTACTTCTAAACACATGTATCCACATCTGTAACCCAGATTACTGGGGGGGGGGGGGCGTTAGCTAACTAGAAAATGTGGCTAAACATGTGAATATGTTCACATTTGTAACTTATATTGAGAGGGGGGGCTACATTAATTTAACTGAAAATTTATAGGTTTTAAAAATAATCTTTCAACTTGTTCTGCTTTGCTATTCAAATCATGCCAGGACATTCAGATTCACTTCCTTGAAACCATGACACAGGTTTTTTCCTTAAAGAGGAACTGAAGGGAAAATAACAATCAATAAAATTGCTTATTTTTTACAATATTAATTTATAAATTATTTACTAAGAGTTTGCCCATTGTAAAATCTTTCCTCACTCCAATTTACATTCTGAAATTTATTACTGGTAGCAACAGCTTTAGTCCTGCCAGGTAATGTCTGTGTGTAGAGCTCTCAGAATCAGAATCATCTTTATTCGCCAAGTGCGATGCAGGGTGCCACACCCGGAATAGTGCAGATAGTGCAGATCACAGCGACAGTATAACTACAACAATATTAACAATAACAAAACATCAACAATAACAGCAATAACCAAGCACATAGTGCGGATAGCAGCCCCATCGTGCGGGAAACCCATGATATGATGTGTACTATGTGGAGCAGTGTGGCCTACAGGCATGCTCTCATTCGTTGAGTAGGAGGACTGCCTGGGGGAAGAAGGTGTTTCTGTGCCTGGTGGTTTTGGTGGGGATGGTCCTGTAGCGGCAGCCTGAGGGCAGGGGGTTGAAGAAGCGACTGCCAGGGTGGGATGGGTCATTGATAATTTTGTTGGCCCTGGACCTCATTCTAGATGTATGGAGGAGGTCCAGGGCGGGCAGAGGTGACCCTATGATCCTCTCAGCAGCGCTGATTACTCTCTGAAGTTTATGCTTGTCTTTTTCATTTGCCCCTGAGTACCAGACAATAATGGAGGAGCAGAGGACAGACTCAATGGTGGCCGTGTAAAAGCTAGTCATTAGCTCCCGCGGCATTCCAAACTTCCTCAACTGCCTCAGGAAGAACAGCCTCTGCTGGGCTTTCTTTTGAGTTGCGGAGGTGTTCACATCCCACCTTAATTTCTCAGTGATGATGGTGCCAAGGAACCGAGCGCTGTGTACTCTGGTGACCTCAGTGCCATCAATGGAGACCGGACAGGGAGAAGGGGCATTCCTTCTGTAGTCTACAATCAGTTCCACAGTTTTTGCTGCGTTTAGTACTACTTTGTTGTCCGTGCACCACCTGTGGATCCGCTCAATCTCGCTGCGATATGCGAACTCCCCATTTTCTCCAATGAGACCTAGGATGGTGGTATCATCCGCAAACTTGATGACCTTGACGGAGTCGGCGGATGAGGTGCAGCTGTTTGTGTACAGGGAGAAGAGAATTGGGGACAGCACACAACCTTGCGGGGCTCCCGTGTTGGTGGTTCTGACACTAGAGGAGCAGCCGCCGATTCTCACTAGTTGCATCCTGTTGGTGAGGAAGTCCTTGATCCATGTGCAGAGAGTGAGGTCGACACCGAGTCGTGTCAGGTTGTCATGCAGAATGTTCGGGCAGATGGTGTTAAAAGCGGAACTGAAGTCCAGGAGCAGGATCCTGGCGTAGGTGTTTGAATTGTCCAGATGGGCCATGATGTGTGCTAGGCTGATATTAATGGCATCCTCCACGGACCGGTTGGCCCTGTACTTGAATTGCAGGGGATCCATTAAAGTGGACCCAAACCAAACATTTTTTTAAATGAAAAATATTTAGTTGCACCACTCTAACACATACAAAGATACATAAACACTCCTTCAAACCTATGAGCATTTCAGTGCATGCTTTTCACCCTTCTCTTTTCATAACTAGGGTTATACTGGGGACAGCCATTAGCAATTCCTCCATTGCCGGACACCACCTATTCCACCAGTTTGCCGGAAAAATACCGGCAATATGAAAGGAAGGGAGGGGTTCCTCCAATAAATGTAAAATATTTTATATTTGTCATCATGCAGCTGAAAAAAGGCTACTATTTATTATTATAATTTAGAAAATAGATTATATTCCTGAAATCTTGTATTTTTAATTTGGGTCCACTTTAAGGTGGCTGTATGACCCTTTAGGTAGGTTAGAACCAGTCTTTCGAAGGTCTTCATGATGATTGGCGTTAGAGCGACAGGTCTGTAGTTGTTTAGATCAGTGGCTCCTGGTTTCTTGGGGACTGGGATGATGTCAGATTTTTGAAGCAGGAGGGCACCTTGCCTAGCAACAGGGATTTGCTGAAGATGGAGGTGAGAACCGGGGCTAGCTGGCTTGCACATGTTTTCAGGCAGGTTGGAGATATGCCGTCTGGGCCTGACGCTTTCCTGGTGTTGAGCTTCCGGAGGTGCCGTAGGACGTCGGTCTCCTGAACTATTTCCAGTGCTAGGGGGGCATGAGCAGAGTGTAGGATGTCGGTCTCCTGGTCTATTTCCAGTGCTAGGGGGGCATGAGCAGAGTGTAGGATGTTGGCCTCATGGACTATTTCCAGTGCTAGGGAGGCATGAGCAGAGTGAGATAAGGAGGGGAGAAACTCCCTTGGTGAAGAAGTGAGTACTAGGTCCTCAGTAAACGAACATTCCACAAAGGGAGATACTGTATGCTTGGCAGTTGGAAACGGCCGTTATTTCCCACAATGCAATGAGGTTCACAGACAGGAACTGTCAGGACCGTGGCCCTGACATCACACTGTGGGAGGGGTTTCACCACAATATCAGCTATGCAGCTGTCCCTGATGATGAGAAAAGGTAAATATTTAACAGTTGATACAATACTGTAACATTTAACAACAAAAATATATAATAAAAAAGCAGTGTTGTATATTTTGTACATTTCAGGTAGTGGAAACAGTATAGAGATGTCATCACCCACATGGAGAGGACAAAGCCAAATTCCAGTGTTGCTCATTGAGTAGTTCATCCAGAGCAGGACTATTCACAAGTGAATTCTGCTGCAGCCCACTCAGAAATCACTGATAAATAATTTTACATTAAGGCTACTTGCACACCAAGACGTTGCGTTTTAGGTGACGTTATGGTCTCATACCGTGCCCCTAACGCAACGCATGGTGGTGCGGGAGAGGACGGTAGAGTGAGCCGCGTTAGGCGGCTCTATACGCATAAGGTTTCCCAGGGTGGTGCTGATTGGCCGGCGGGACCACGTGATGCGGAGCGAGACACTCCGCATTACGTGGTCCCGCCGGCCAATCAGCGGCCGCCAGTGCAGTGCATATTAAGTAGCCATGTGCGCGGCTACTGTAGCGGCATCTCCCCGCCTCCTCTCTGCCCCCCACTGAGCATGTGCAAACAGTCTAACGCGGCTAAAGCCGCTAGAACGCACAGCATGCTGCACTTTCAATACAACGTGCAGCGTTACATGTAACACAACGTGGGCAGTGTGAACAGCCCACTTGTGTTACATTGCTGTGCGTTGGGGGAGCGTTACAGGCTGCACTAACGTGCGCCTGTAACGTCCCTGTGTGGAAGCAGCCTCAAGGATACCCGAAGTGACAGGAGATAGACATGTGTATGTACAGTGCCTAGCACACAAATAACTATGCTGTGTTCCTTTTTTTCTTTCTCTGCCTGAAAGAGTTAAATATCAGGTATGTAAGTGGCTGACTCAGTCCTGACTCAGACAGGATGTGACTACATTGTGACCCTCACTGATAAGATATTCCAACTATAAAACCTAGCAGAAAATGGCTTCTTAGAGCAAGAAAGAGATAAAAAGGGGAATTTCTTATCAGTGAGGGTCACACTGTAGCCGCTTCCTGGCTGAGTCCGGACTGAGTCAGCCACTTACATACCTGATATTTAACTCTTTCAGACAGAGAAAGAGAAAAAAAGGAACACCGCATAGTTATTTGTGTGCTAGGCACTGTACATACACATGTCTATCTTATCATGCCACTTCGGGTATCCTTTAATATGGTTCAGATCTGAACTTTAGTGACCCTTGTTTAGAACATATCATTAGATTGATTTATGTAACGCACTAAATTGCCCTAAAATAAATAATGAACTTGTGTGGTAACTGGCATGTGTCTGCCATGCGGATGAAGAAACACTCTTTAGTATGTGATAGGCGCTCCCTAGCTTGGCAAGGCTACCCTCTTATTACTGTTCACATGCAAGATACGTGGCCTGGAAACCTAAAATCAAAGTTACTTTCCTGCTAACGCCTTCTTACATCATTTCATCATATAATGTGTAAAGGCTTCCTAATTTGTATGTTCCTGAAATAATTTACACTGTACCTTATCATTTATCACGCAGTCGAGTGCAGTCTATTGTTTTATATTGCCAGCAAATTAAATGATCATTTCACAAAGTGTTATTGGACTTCGGATTAAGTAGAATTTATAATTTAATAGAGTTTAATATTATACCTATTATTGCTGATTTTTTTTTTAATTTATTTATTATTTTTCTTATTTTTAAACCCTTCCCCAACACAGGTTATTTCCCCCAAAAAATCTGAGCAATTTTCACACATCACACTCCTCCCATTCATTTGACAATAACTTTTTTTGCTACTTAACCTCTTGAAGACCGCAGTGCTAAACCCCCCTAGTGACCAGGCCATTTTTAGTAAAATAGGCCACTGCAGCTTTAAGGCCAAGCTGCAGGGCCGCACAACTCAGCACACAAGTGATCCCCCCCCCTTTTTTCTCCCCACCAACAGAGCTCTCTGTTGGTGGGGTCTGATCGCTCCCCCCATGTTTATTTTTATTTTTTTTTATAAATATTATTGTTTGTGTTTTTTAATTAAAAAAAAAAAACTGTTTCTTTAAATGTCTTCCCTCCCTCCCCACAGCCAGCCAATTACGGCGATCGGCTGTCATAGGCTTCTGCCTATGAGAGCCGATTGCTCTCTTGTCCCCCAAGGGGACAGCCGTGTGACACAACTGTCTCCAGTACAGCGCTGCTGCTGATCGCAGCGCTGTACATGTAAATAGACGGCGATCACGCCCCCCCAAGCAGGAGATGCGCGCAGCCTGCGCGCAATCTCCTGCATTAGCTTGCCCCAGGACTTCGCCCATCGGCATGACGCAGTCAGCAAGAAGTTAAGACATCAAAATGATCTATACATCGTTTTTTTTTCACCACAATATAAGGTTTTCTTTGGAGTGTAGTTTTTGCTAAGAATTATTTTATTTTAGCTGCATTTTAACCCTCCTGGCGGTTTTCTAAAAATCCTCCAGGGGACAGCAAATCCGTTTTTTTTTCTTTTTCATGTAGCGAGACAAGGTCTCGCTACATGATAGCCGCTGCTCAAAGAACGGGATCTCCTGGAGGGCTTCTCCCGTCGCCATGGCGACCGGATGGGATGACGTCATCGACGTCGTGACGTCATAGGGGACTCCGATCCACCCCACAGCGCTGCCTGGCACTGATTGGCCAGGCAGCGCACGGGGTCTGGGGGGGCGGCAGCGGCGCGACGAATAGTGGCGGATCGGCGGGTAGCGGCGGCAATCGCATTGCACACGCAGCTAGCAAAGTGCTAGCTGCGTGTAGCAAAAAAAAATTATGCAAATCGGCCCAGCGGGGCCTGAGCGGTGCCTTCCGGCGGCATAGCCCGTGCTCAGCACGGGCTTACCGCCAGGGAGGTTAAAGGGAGTAATAAGAAAAAATTGAAGAAAAATATTTCTCAGTATTCAGCCATTAGAGTTTTAAAATAAAATGTGCTACGATAGATAAAGCTAACATGATTTATTTGCCCATTTGTCCGGGTTATTACAATGTTTAATTTGTGTCCCTAGTACAATGTATCACGACAATATTTTATTTGGAAATAAAGGAGTATTTTTCCCATTTGCGTTTCTTTATACTAGATCAATATTTACCAGCCTTAATTTGCAATAGTAGTAGTGATATACCCTAATGACATACATATTAAAAAAAAAAAAATCTGAGTCTCTAAGGTAACTATTTATGATTTTTTTTAAATCTTTTTTTATAACAATATCTATAGTTTTATAGATAGGAGGGGCAATAAGGGGTATTCTTTTATCGATTAACATTTTTAGGTGTCATTTTCTTTTTGGCCACTAGATGCTCCCATACTCTCCTGTGTAGTGAACAGCACACAGGAAGTAGTGAAGAGCTGTAAATGACGATCAGCATGCCGTTGATGCCAGATCATCATTCACTACTGGCACTGTGATCGGTGAATGGGAACACATGCATACCTCCCAACATTTTGATTTTGAAAACCGGGACATTTAGGCCACGCCCCTGGTCACACCCCCAACCCCCTAGTCACGCCCACCCCACAAAAAAGTTTTTTTCCCCCAATTATTAATTACTCCCAAAGGGGAGGCCCTGTGAGGGTGCCAGTGGGGGGGGGGGGGATAGTGAGGGTGCCAGTGGGTGGGGGGGAGGAGGGGGAGGGTGGCTGTGGGCGGGCAGAGAGAGATCGAGGCACCAGCCCGGTATGCGGCATGGATAGCCGCCGCCCGCCGCCATTACACTTCTCCCTCCCTCCCTCCTAATATGCCCCCAGTGTCCCCTTCTCCCCCGCAGTGTAAAATGGGCAGCGGTCGGAGCAGGCAGTGAGTCTTATCACTGCCTCTCTGCTGCGTACCGGGATCTCCTCTGATCTTCCTGCTTCCTGTGACGTCACAGGAAGCAGGAAGATCAGAGGAGATCCCGGTACGCAGCGGAGAGGCAGCGATAAGACTTACTGCCCGCTCCGCTGCCCATTTTACACTGCGGGGGAGAAGGGGACACTGGGGGCATATTAGGAGGGAGGGAGGGAGAAGTGTAATGGCGGCGGGCGGCGGCTATCCATGCCGCATACCGGGCTGGTGCCTCGATCGTTTTTTTTCCCCCACTCACTCCCCAACGGCCGGGACCAGGGGGGGGGGGGGGGGGACAGCGGGACGGCCCCCCAAAATCGGGACTGTCCCGCCGAAATCGGGGCGGTTGGGGCCCCTGCACATGTTCTTGTTCACCAATCAGTACTCTACTACATGGGGATGGCCGGTAGCTGCAGTGGTGGGAGCACATTGATGTAAACAGCGCAATACGTTTATCTACATCCCTGGTGCTGAAGTGAAGTCCACAAGGGCGTTGATTCACGATACGGCGCTGGTGAACTGGTACTATTAGTGTTTAGACATTTTGGGCCTTGTACGTAGAAGCAGCTCTCCAGCCAACCTTTTGGGTAGTTGATTATTTAGATTTATATCCCGATCCTGGATGGATGGGAATGCCAAATCAACGACACCCTCCACTTCCTGCTCCCTTTGTCACGGATTACTATTTGGTCCTCAGACACTGATTCAACACTGCAGACAAAATAACCTTTTGGATTGGTTGGTGAGTCCACACACAATACAATTTTCGATTGTATATACAGTCGATACAATCTGTGATCTCCTTTAGAGACCAGTTAAGCTGCCACTATTTCTCATTGAATCACGAGAAGACCCTATGCTAATGCTCTAGCTAGTCCTGTAGGAAAAAGTGTTATTTCAACAACCTCACTGGATATAACAATATATATTAATAAAACCTTTATGGCAATGTTCTCTCTGAAAGGCAGGATTCCTTGCAGAAGGTATTCAGAAAAAGCACTTAGACAAACTATTTTTAATAGTTGATTTTATAAAAAGTGCATGAAAAAAAAAATACAAAAATTGCATCAGTTGGAGCCATGAACAGGGGGCAGACAGTTGCAACAGAGGGGGTCCCTGCCAAACTGGGTCCTGTATGTATCTTCTTGATCATTTTGGGTGACAGTTTACAAATGAGCAGCTTTGGTTGTCTGCCAAGCACCCTGCTCTACTATTGAGGGGGGTGAGCAGGAGGAGTCCTGTTGCACATCTCAATGGAAACTGAAATCGCAGTCTGCTAATCAGCATGCAATTCTGCAGATTGCTGAGAGGGGGGGGGGGGAGAGGTTCTTCCAGTGTATGGCATCTGAACTCACACTAAAATATATATATATAGACTGGTGTTGAATGCAACAATTTCTAGAAAGATCTCGGTGATATTGGTGATGCTTCAACATTGCCAAGATCCTGTTTTCACTTGGTTTTTATAGGGAACTGAGTGTTGAATGAATGATCAGAGATTGTTTTTAATTTAAACAAGTGTGCTACGAGGGCCTTCTGTACCATAATGTGATGGGATTTCCATAATTGTTTCAATGCAGTGTTCATTGGCCAGGTTTATTGAACTTCAGAAACACTAACACCTGCTGTATTTAAAATACAGAAAAACTACATAACAGGAACTTACTAGTATGCATCGTTATTTGCATTCCATTCCATAAACCAAAACCTGTAAATATGTCCCTGGATGTTTCTCTGCATTCACCGCTATAATTCTCTCTTTTTTACAGTTCCGATTGGCCAGTTTCAATCAAATATAAGAAGCAGATGGCCAGGGCTGGCGCTAACATAGATGCAAAGGGGACCCCTTCAGGGCCCCGGAACTGTGCTCCCTGGGTTCCCTGCCCCAGTTTTGACAGCATAGCAACTCAACTGTCCCAGCATGCTGCGCTATCTATGCTCCCCATCTTCATGCCTGATGGCTGCCTCTTTTTCCATGACCCATCCAATATTATTGTGCAATAACAGGTGCCGAGTAGGATTGCTCGTAATTGAAATTACGAGTAGCACTTACTGGCCACAGGAGAGGGGGTTCAAATTATCTATGCCGTCGCTTATAGCCGATGCGCTCCACTTGCGTTCCACGTCACTCCCATGCTACAACAGTTGTGTCCTCACAATTTATATACTGTACCTAATGTCATTTGGAGCAGAGTTGTTAAAGAGAAACCATAACCAAGAAGTGAACTTCATCCCAATTAGTTGCTAATTCCCCCTTTCCCATGAGAAATCTATTCCTTTTCTCAAACAGATTATCAGGGGGTTCTGTATGGCTGATATTGTGGTGAAACCCCTCCCACAGTGTGATGTCAGCGCCTCACAGCACTGAGGTCCTGACCTCACACTGTGGGAACCTTGTTGCATTGTGGGAAATAACACTGTTTCCAACTGCCAAAAAAAGCAAGCAGCATCTCCTTCCAGTGACCTCACCTGCCAGCAGTAAAAATGTCACCATGTGATAAATGTCAGAATGTAAATCAGGAAGAGGAAATATTTTACAATGGGCAAACAGTGACTAAATCATTTACACATAATTATTGTAAAAATTAAGCACTTTTATTACATTTTCACTGGAGTTCCTCTTTAAGTACTTACCTTCTTGTGGTATTGATATCGTGGCCTTTTCTCTGCAGCACCGAGCTCTGTCTGAATATCGGCCAATCCTATCTCCAGCTCCCGTGTACCAGCCCAGGACTATAGCGGACAAGAAGCTTGTCTTCATCCCCATCATCTTCATCTTTCTCCGGATCTGGAGCACTATCCGATTTATCCTGACTCTGTGTGGCTCTTCAGCAGTTCACAATGGCATCCTTGTCATTCTACATGTAAGTGATATTGAGTAGCATGTTCTTTCATCTCCAGGATATTTGGTGATCGGCTGGTACTGGAGAGTTACGGTAGCCATACATCTAGCGATTCTGATTCAATGGACAAAGCGATCGACTTCAGTACGGTTGATTGAAAGTTGATCGACTAGTGTTCCATACACTACAAGCAGTATCCTATGCAGTTTACCTTCACTAATCAATCTGACTGATGTTGTGCCTCCAGGCTCTGAATGCAAAAATCGATTCAGTCGATTGACATGTGAACATTAGCAGATTCCTGTGTGATCGACTGATATCTTCCATTCTGCTTGATTGACTAAGCTGGCCGATTGTACATGATATCAGTCACTTTTCATCGATGGCAAGTGAAGTAATCAACGTTTTGTTGGTTTGATGTCTGCTTTTCATCGATTGGGAATTCTGGAACACACTCAATGCTTTATCGATTCTATAAAATGATTGAATTGAATGGTCGAGTGAACAGCTAAATCGCTAGATATATGGCTAACTTAAGCTGAATGGGAATGCACAGATCATCAAGGTGGGAGGCGCTACGAGTTGGGAAAGAGAATTATTTAAGTCTCATTTTTGGATGTATCAACCCCTTGAAGGGTACCTGAAGTGACATAAGTAAGTGAATGTGTGTGTACAGTCCCAATCCTACTCCGAAATACTATAATAATGCTAACATTTGTACAGCGCTTTTTCTCCTCTCATACTCTAAGAGCTTGAGAGCTGCAGCCACTGAGTGTGCACTAATTAGCCTGGAGTCTTGCTCAATGACTCCTTAGGCTGGGTTCCTTTTTCTTTTTGTAAGACTTAAAGGACACCTGAAATAAGAGGGATATGGAGGCTGACCTATTTATTTCATTTTAAACAATACCATTTGCCGGGCGTTCTGCTGATCTTTTACCGGTATGCATCAGTAGTGTCTGAATCACACACCTGAGGGCCCTTCCACACTGGGATGGTGCGTCAAATTGTTGCACTGCTACCGCAGCCTAATGCAATGGGGAAGTTCATACTTTCCACGTTGCGATACACTGCGCAGGAAGTCACCAAATCAAACGCTAGAGCAGAAGTACGTTCGTTACCATGCGGGATCCACGGCGAGCTGCGTTGGGACGGAAGAATGTTAGTCTATGGCAAGGCTTTTTTTTTTGTCAATGTCATGCATGGAACCATATTTTCACAACCTGCTTCCATGAACTTCCGCATACCCCGAAGCAGGAAGTGACCGCAAGCGTGCGTCACTTCCTGCTTGGCTGGTGGCCAGACAGGGAACACCACGTACTAACATTTCCATCAGTTTGCAGTGTGAAACCGGCCTGAGACACGCATGTGGCAAATCCAGTCAGAGGCCCAGTGCACACCGAGCGGTTTTGGATGCGATCCGCCGGCCGCATCCGCTTGTAAAGCCGCTTGACTAATGTATTTCAATGGGATGGTGCACACCGGCCTCCTGCTGCACGTTTGCGGTTTGTAGAAGCGTTTCTGCCTCAATGTAAAGTATAGGAAAAATGCAATCCGCTCTGAAACGCTACATCAGAGCGGTTTGCCAGGCGTTTTTGTTACAGAAGCTGTTCAGTAACAGCTTTTACTGTAACAATATATGTAATCTGCTACACAAAAACGCACCCAAAACCGATAGGTATGTTTAGAAAACGACTCCAAACATGCCTAGATTCACTCTGAAATCCGCTCCAATAACCGCTAGCATTTTGTGGATCTGCTAGCGGTTTTGGTGTGCACTGGGCCAACCTTCAGTCAAACATCTGATCTGCATGCTTGTTCAGAGTCTATGGCTCAGGGCCTATTTACACTTAATCGGTTGGTACGCGTTAGTGTGCATTGGTACGCGTTTTTTTCCATAGCAGTGCATTGTGAAAAAGATTTCAGTTAAAACGCGTTAAGTGTGAAAGGTGCCAAAGGAAAACATGGACATTACTTTAAAAATCAGTTTTCTTTCCGTTTTAAATGAGAGCAACTGATCAAGTGTAAAAGGGGCCTAAAAGTATTAGGGGAAGAGGATTAGCAGGACAACCAAGCAATCTGCATTGTTTAAAAATAAAGAAATATGGCAGCCTCCATATCCCTCTCACTGCAGGAGTCCTTTTAAAGTGACTCAGAGGGGTGAGTGATATGGAGGATGCCATATTTATTTCCTTATAAGCAATACCAGTTGCCTGGCTATCCAGCTGATCATCTGCCTCTAATACTTTTAGCCATAGACCCTAAATAAAGATGCAGCAGATCAGGTGTTTCTGACATTGTCAGATCTGACAAGATTAGCTGCATGCTTGTTTTAGGTGTGTGACTCAAACACTACTGCTGCCAAATGGATCAGCAGGGCTGTCAGGCAACTGGTATCATTTAAAAGTAAATAAATATAGCAGCCTCCATGTCTGGACCATAGACATAAGGCAGGTCCACATTTGTCAGGTTCCAGGTCCGATCTGTGTCAAACGGGTCCATTTGAAAGGGATTTGATCTGGATGGTTGGGCACGTTCCGCATCCGCACATCGATTGCATCGACACGTACGCATTGCCACTCACCTGTCTCGCTGCCACCACTCGTCCTGCCTATTCTCTCGCCGCTCAGTGCCTTCACGAGCCTGGAGGCCAGAAGAAGCGTAACTCTCCATAGGCTGCAACAGGCCAATTCTGCCTAGCAACAGGAAGAATTTTCATTGGTCCAACATGAACCAATTAATAATTTTTGTTGCTGAGGATTCCCATTGGTCTTTTGCAGCCCAGTAAAGAATGTCCATGCTTCTGTTGGCCTGCGATCCGTGTTTCTGCACGAGTGGGAGCGGGTCCTATTTTTAACATAGGATCCGCTTCCAGCGTTTCTGCAGAGCTTTAGGTACAGGCTAACCAAAAAGCTCATGGTGAACCAGAACTCATTGGATTGTGCAAGGGGCTACAATGGTCCAAAAAGCCCCCTTACTAAAATGCTATGGTAAACAAAAGTTTGCATTCATTAACCTCCCTGGCGGTTTATTAAAATCCGCCAGGGGGCAGCAAATACGTTTTTTTTTAAAAAAAAATTCTTTTTCATGTAGCGAGACAATGTCTCGCTACATGATAGCCGCTGCCGAGCGGCATCCCCCCAGCCCCTCCGATCGCCTTCGGCGATCAGAGATCAAGAGATCCCGTTCAAAGAACGGGATCTCTTGGAAGGCTTCCCCCGTCGCCATGGCGACGGGGCGGGATGACGTCACCGACGTCATCGACGTCGTGACGTCAAAGGGGAATCCGATCCACCCCACGGCGCTGCCTGGCACTGATTGGCCAGGCAGCGCACGGGGTCTGGGGGGGGGGCGGCTGCGGCGACGCGTATAGCGGCGGATCGGCGGGTAGCGGCGGCGATCGGAGGTTACACGCAGCTAGCAAAGTGCTAGCTGCGTGTAACAAAAAAAAAATTATGCAAATCGGCCCAGCGGGGCCTGAGCGGTGCCTCCCGGCGGCATAGCCCGAACTCAGTTCGGGCTTACCGCCAGGGAGGTTAAACAAAGTATTTGCGAATAATTCAGGTTGGAGTAAGCTCTGAGATGTCTCCTTGGAAGCTAAACACACCTCCAGTCCAGATCAGCTGGAATGCAATGATGTGTCGGATTATTATGACTGTGCAAATAACAAGCTGTCATTTCATTGCATTCCAGCAGATCTGGAGGTGTGTTTAGCTTCCAAGGACCACAATGGTTGATTTGCATATATTCAGCAGTGATGCACTGGGAGACATCTCAAGCTCACTCCAACCTGAATTATCACAAATTCTTTCTGTTTTAAGAAAGGAAACTTGTTTTCCATAGCATTTCAGAAAGGGGGCTTTTGGAAATTGTAGCCCCTTACACACTTGAATGAGTTCTGGTTCACCATGAGCTTGATGGTTAGTCTGTACCTCTGGATGCACTGGGAGATATCTTGGAGCTCACTTCAACCTGAATTATTGCAAATACTTTGTTTTAAGAAAGCAAACTTGTTTTGCAGAGCTTAAAAACATCCCACGCATTAGAGATGGGAAGTTCGGATCTTTTCAATGATCCGGATGATTCGAATCGGATCATTGAAGAGATCCGGATCTTTGATTCGAATCTCGGATCATTTTACTACCGGAAGCATTCGGGGGTGAAATGAACAGCAGGACAGGTCTGTGGACAGGAGAAGGGGAGGGGGGTGGACACACAGAGAAGGGGAGAAGATGGACAGAGGGCAGGGAGTGGACAGAGAAGGGAGGAGGGACGAGCAGAGAGCAGAAATGTTTGCACACAATACCCACATGCTGAAGTCATATGCTTTACATATATTTCACCTATATGCTCATCTGTACACTTTGAAAGAAAAGGTCGCACAGTGAAAGAAAGCATTCCCAGAAGATAAGTGCAGCTGTTTAGTGCCGAGTGCAGGAGGATCATATAATTGCCTTTCAATCACACTGTCTGCAAAGTTACTGAGCTATGCTGAGCCAAAAGCTTCCCATGTGTTCACTGTGCAGCACTACGGAACAGCCAGCCTATAATGAGCAGCACATTGCAGCCAGTATGTGTGCTCTACACATATCTGGCAGTAGCACCCATGTCCCCTCTCTCTCATCTACCTGTGGCTGCAAGGCTGCTTCCACTCCAACTCAGCGATCCCTGCTTCCAAGACCCCGCTGCCCGCTGAGAGGGGGCGTGTCGCTCCTGGCCCCGCCCCTTTTGCGATCCGAATCACTCATTTTGATGATTCGGATGATCGACTCATAAAATAGATTCGGATCAAAGATCCGAATCGTTCATGATCCGGACAACACTACCACGCATACATTTTTAAAACAAGAGTGAACCGGCCCATAGTTCTGATTCTTTTGTCTCTAGTACTTTCAGCCATAGACCCTGAACAAGCATACAGATGTTTCTGATAAGATTATCCGCATGCTTGTTTTGGGTTTGTGATTCAGACAATACTGATGCCAGAATGATCAGCAGGACTGCCAGGCAACTGGTATTGGTTAAAAGGAAATAAATATGGCAACCTCTGTACACACCTCACTTTAGCTTTCCTTTGAATAAGTAATTGTAAAGTTATCCTGCTCAGTAGTAAACAAATAAAATAGTGTGTTAGTTTCACTGTTTTCTAATCCTCTTTATGTTTTTAATTTGCAGGGTATTGGAAACAGCTTCCAGGGTGGGGCCAACTGCATCATGTTTGTCCTTTGTACGCGGGTGGTCAGAACACGCCTGCTGAAATCGTTTTCCTGGTGCTGCTGCAGGTCAGGAGGCTCTGGTGACGTCCCAGAGAGCACTGTGTCTGAGGGGCAGGTATCAGGCTATGGTTCCACAGCAGGACTACTTGAAAGCCAGACTTGGCCTACACATCCGCCCAGTACTTGATTACACTGCTGTGCCTTCCTTCTCTGTCTTCCTATTAGGCTATAGAATGGACAGGTGGCTCTTGCCCCTTTCACTGGTGTTACACATGCAGTCATATAGATAACCTGGTTAAAGCTTCAGTGAGTGCTCTATAGTGAAGCTGTAAGCTGCTCAGGATTCAGAAAGTCTGAACTTTGTACTTACAGTTAGGTGATTTTCTATGCAATATTTATAACATGGATTTACTGAACAATGTACACATTAGGAGCGGAGTTTACAAGCAATCAGTTGTCTGTACAGTACACAGGATGTACGACGTCCTTTCGGCTAGTTCTTTTGTTTACGCCAAGGTGCTTAATGTTATTGCGAGACTGGTAATGTGGTGTGAAGTGTAGCCCATACCATATGTGCACTTTTATGACATCTCAGAATGTGTGCTACGAGGTCCAGCACCTGCAGAACCCCTACAAGTGTCCTTTCTGAACTCTATTCTTCCATAATGAACCTTTTTACACTTTTTATAATAAAAATATGGATAATAGGACCTTTCAAATTTTCTGTGTGGATGGGCTGTATGTTCACTGTTTTGTAATGAAATGGCACACTGGCAGCTAACTGCCCAATCTGATTTGCAAGAAAGAAAGAAAAAAAAACATAATAAATCTGATATATATGTTCAGTATCACCAATTGTTATACTCATTTCCCTATGACATTCTTACAACTGCCAAGTTCAAAATTAAAGGCACTGTAGTGGCATATAGTAGAATGCAGGACATTATTCAGAATACCCACTTTTGCAGTAATTCCTGGTTTCAGCATCAAAAACACTTCCTATATGTACCATATTTTTCAGCATATAAGACACTTTTTCTCTCCCAACAAAGCTTGGCTTATGAACACATGCCGATACGAAGCGCTGACCCGCTGCAATGCCGGGAACTTCCTGTATTGACCCCTTGTGTCTGTTCCGTTTCCCCTTGTGCCCCCTCTGTGTGTACTCCTGTCGCCCATGTGTGTCCTTGTGTCTGCTCCCCCTTGTGTCCCCTTATGCTGTCCATGTAAAGTTACAAGTAGCGGCAGCTCACCTGATCCAGTGGTGAATGATCACAGACCTCTCCTCTCCTGCGCAGCTCCCCTAGTGCCGGCTTCTGCTGATCGCATCATCAGCAGAAGCCGGCATTAGGGGAGCCACTAGTGGGGGACAGGACGACACACAAATGTGGGACAGGACAAGCAGAGGGGACACAAGGGGGAGAAGAATGGACAGGAGATCACACATGGGGACACAGGAGGTACAAAGGGGGCACAATAATTGGGGGAGAACAGCTACAAGATGCGCTTGGACCATGTACGCACCAAGTTTAGTATAATCTTTTTTCCCCCTGGTTTTTGCCCTCTAAACCTAGTTGCATCTTATAGTCTATAGTGTCTTATATGCCGAAAAATACAGTTTATATTTTCTGTATATTGGTAAGTAACCCTGACCTCCCAGTGATGACAGCCTAGTTTTAACTGAATGTAGCGGAATTCTCCTCCTAGAGCATTCTGGGAGACCAGGTATATTTTCTGCTAACTTTGGAACTCTCAATTAATGAACATCCGCAGAGCTGAACCTGACAGGACTAAAGAGGTTGTCACCTGTAATAAATTTCAGAATGTAAATTGGGGTGAGGAAAGATTTTATAATGGGCAAACACTGGCTAAATAATTTATAAATACATAAATATTGTTAAAAAAAATAGCACTTTTATTCATTATAATATTTCCACTACAGTACCTCTTTAATGAATTAAAAGAGCTGATCATGTCAAAGATAAGAGTTCCCCTCCTCCACAACTGGGCAGTAGACTCATGTGTAAAAGTCTAGCTAAATCCAACTGCCATTGCTGTCTCACATATCAGAAATGTTTTTTGTGTGGTGCACATCTACGATACAAGACAAATTTATATAAAATTTATAAAACATTTATATTGAGCTTTACTCCTGGAGGACTTAAATCGCCTGAGCTGCAGCCACTAGGGCACACTCTATAGGCAGAAGCAGTGTTAGGGAGTCTAGCCCAAGACTCTTACTGAATACGTGCTGGCTTACTGAACAGCCAGAGTATGGGATTTGAATCCAGAGCTAACCATTCAGCCACTAATGTTCACCATATTCCTTGTCCTTGCAATGGGAAGCAGTGTGATGCTGAAGAGGCAAGATGTGGAACATGGAGGAGGCATCTCTGTGAGTGGAAAGGATCAGCATCCCGGTCAAGCTAAGCATTACTGCACTTCGCAGTCAGATTGTACTGGACTGTTATACGGGGCATTACGGTGCAGTTGTAAGGGGGATGGTATCAGTGATGATGCAGCCTATGACTTCCTGCATGCCTCTGCTTGGTAACATCTTCACTTTATTATTTTGTACCTCGCACAAGCATTTTAAAGAGGCACTGTAGTTGACATATGGTCGGATGCAGTAGATTATTCAAGATACCCACTTTTATGGTAATTTGCCTGGTTTTAGCATCACTTCCTATTACTAAGAAGCCCCACTCTCCCTGTGATGCTTAAGGCTCATACACACATCAGACCATAGTCTTTGGAAAATGAAAGATCACAGACCAATTTTACCCCCTTCCACGTAGTATGATAGCCATACCTACACAGTCTATTCTATGGAGCTGAACTCCCCATCAGACAGAAATCTTTGCAAGATGCTGCACACAAAGATGCTGTACACATTCAAAAGATCTGTTCCTGCAAAAGATCCGTTCCTGCAAAATGCATTTATAGTCAATGATATCTGCAGATCATCATACACACCTTGTCTAACAGACATTCATCTGCAGATCAGATCCACCTGGATGGATTTTCAGATCTGCAGATGATTGTCTGATCTGCAGATGAATGTCAGTTAAACAAGGTGTGTATTAGGCATGGTCGGAATAGCCCATTTCCGTTTCCGGCACAATTCCGCATTCCGTCATATAGAAATTCCGTTACCGTTCCATTCCGACGGTATACCGGGGTAATTCCGCGGAATTCCGTTTAAGTCGGAATTCCGCCGGAAAATTTTTAAAATTCTCTCTCCCTCCTCCTCCTCCTCCTTCTTCTTTTTTCTTCTTCTTCTTCTTTTTTCTTCTTCTTCTTCTTTTTTCTTCTTCTTCTTTTTTCTTCTTCTTTTTTCTTCTTCTTCTTCTTTTTTTTTCTTCTTCTTCTTCTTTCTTCTTCTTTTTTCTTCTTCTTCTTTTTTCTTCTTTCTTCTTCTTCTTCTTCTTCTTCTTCTTCTTCTTCTTCTTCTTCTTCTTCTTCTTCTTCTTCTTCTTCTTCTTCTTCCAAAACAGCTTATATACCATAGCTGGGATTTGAACCCAGAACCTAGTGTGTAGTAGGTATGTGTCTTAACCTCTAGACCATGACCCACACTACATGTTAAAGCTGGCGGTAGCATAAACCATACTTCCATTATGATCAATTCGATAGAAAAAGTAGCATGATTAAGGATTTGTACTTTTTGAAAAGCATGCCTATATACCATAGCTGGGATTTGAACCAAGGACCTAGTGTATAGTAGGTATCTGTCTTAACCTCTAGACCATGACCCACACTGCATAGTAGTAGGTACCTGTCTTACCCACTAGTAAGGGAGAGGCTGCAGCCTCAGGGCGCAGTGTAGGAGGGGGTGCACAATTCATTCAGCTGTCATTCCCAATTGTGTTTGAAGCAGAAAGAAATAAGAAAAGGTGATACATGGCAGCGACTGCAAGCCAGATAAGTAGAGATTAAGGTGTTGGGGGTGGGGGGGGGGGCCCTGGGGCACCTCTTAGTGTAATAGCAATCAGTGTGTGACAGCTGGGGTGGGAGGGATGGGGGGGTGCACTTTGCTGTCTCAGCCTTGGGTGCTGAAGGACCTTGTCCCACCTCTGACCACACTACATGCTAAAGCCTGGCCCTGAGTGTGGTTGATGGTCTAGAGCAGTGGTCCTCAAACTAAGGCCCGCAGGCCAAATGTGGCCCCCTAAGGCTTTCTTACCAGCCCCCCACACAGAAAATGTATTGCTTATAAATGCAGTCAGCTACATCTTTAAATATTGGTGGTCCACATATGGAATAGCAGTGCAGCACCCCCCATCCACATGGAAGCCAGAAAGTACAAATCCTTAATCATGCTACTTTTTCTATCGAATTGATCATAATGGAAGTATGGTTTATGCTACCGCCAGCTTTAGCATGTAGTGTGGGTCATGGTCTAGAGGTTAAGACAGATACCTACTATACACTAGGTCCTTGGTTCAAATCCCAGCTATGATATATAGGCATGCTTTTCAAAAAGTACAAATCCTTAAAGAGGAGCTGTTAGGTATAAGGTCTCAGAGAAAATAAACACATATATCAGTAGCTAAAGATTGGCTGTACTTACATTACATATGCATTTCACTGTCCACGTTTGGATTTCACAGAATTTGTATATAGTATATGCAGAGAATGATGCTCCTGACAGCCCATGGCAGGTTCCATGTTTGTGAAGCCAAATGTGTCGTCATGTCCTGCCTGCTTCTGATCACAGAACAGCTCGTACAGAATAACACAGTGTGCAGTGAATATTAATGAGCCATGTGGCTAGGAACAATAGCGGACTCCTGCAGAGTAATCTTCCCGGAGATTTATCTGTGCTGTGAGTTTAGAAGCTGCTGAAACTTGATCCCGTCTTCTCCTTAGCAGCCGAGGGGAGGGCCCCAGAATGCTTTGCAGTATGGAATGCGGCTTGCGTCCTCCTTAGGAGCTTAGCTTTGGTGATAAGCACACATTAAATGTAAGAGAGATTTTTATCTTTAGTAATGTCTTTTGGCTTCTGTCTAAACTGTTTAACACAGGAGAATAGAGGTTTAAATTAGCTTCTGCAGCCTGACAGTTACTCTTTAATCATGCTACTTTTTCTATCGAATTGATCATAATGGAAGTATGGTTTATGCTACCGCCAGCTTTAACATGTAGTGTGGGTCATGGTCTAGAGGTTAAGACACATACCTACTACACACTAGGTTCTGGGTTCAAATCCCAGCTATGGTATATAAGCTGTTTTGAAAATCTGCAATTCCCTACTGCGATGGATGGATGGATGGAGGGAGGGAGGGATTTTTGTGCTATTCCGGAAAATTCCGTCGGAATTATAAAATTTCCGCGGAATTCCGTTTGAGAGGTATAGGAATTCCGATTGACTACCGGAATCGGAATTAACCTTATTCCGGCCGGAATCACGGAATTTATAATTCCGCGGAATTTTCCGAGCATCTCTGGTGTGTATGATGATCTGCAGATCTCATAGACTATGAATGCAATTTGCAGGAGCGGATCTTTGGCAGAAACAGATCTTTTGCAGATACTGATCTTTTGTGTCTGTACAGCATCTGTGTGTGCAGCATCTTGCAAAGATTTTTTTCTGATGGAGTTCCGCTCTATAGAAAAGACTGTGAAGGTATGGCTCTCATACTACATGGAAGGGGGTAAAATTGGTCTGTGATCTTTCATTTTCCAAAGACTGTGGTCTGATGTGTGTATGATCCTTTAGCCTAGGCTGCTAATTATGTGGATTTCTGCCTCCTGGAGTATTCTGGGAGACCAGGTATATTTTCTACTGGCTTTAGAACTCTCAGTAAACACATTCCACTGAGATTACCTGACAGGACTAACGGGATGAGGGTTCAGAGCAGCTGTTACTGACATTTTTGTCAATTCTGACAAGATTAGCTGCAAGCTTGTTTCTGGTGTGATTCAGACACCACTACAGCCAAATAGATCAGCAGAGCGGCCAGTAAACTTGTACTGTTTAAAAGGAAATAAATATGGAGATCTCCATGTGCAGAAGCTGCCGACCTGGCCAGGTCGTGACCGCAACGGAGGGGACTGCAGTCTGCCAATGGTGTTTTGAGGAGGGACACAAAGACTTCAAGAGGCTGGAGGAAACCCTGTGCAAGTAGATCAGCAACTTTTTTTTCTTTCTTTCCTTTATACTTTAAGGTAACAGAATGGCAGGCTCTGTCTGGGACAATTAATAATCAGTGACATTTATACAAATTCTTCATGATGATCCATTTATATGCAGTTGTAGAGGACACAAAAGGAGATTTTCCAAACAGAAAGCAAAGGAAAAACTGTATAGAGAGATAAGTTAAAATGGGCAGTGATGTAGCAATAGGGGATGCAGAGGTTGCTAACCCACCTGGGCCCTTGAGCCAGAGGGGCCCTGGGGCCTTCCATCAACCACAGTATTAGCTCTATTGGTCCTGTGCTGGCAATACTATAGATCGTTGAATAGTAGTAATCAATAACAAACTGTCCCCCCTCCCCTTCTTACACCTTGGACCTCGGTTGTCCTTGGCAACCCCTTGGGGTGCCCAATTTACAACTTGCTCCCTGTGCACAGCAACTGTATGAGTTTACTAATTATGCCCCAATAACTGATATGCAAAGGATACATTCATTTAACATATCTTGGAATTGTCCTTCAAAACCATGGTCACTAACACATTTTTACAAATATACACACGCACCTAACAGTGAATATGGTGATTTCTTAAAGTGTTTATGCATATTGGTGTGAATTATAAATTGAAACATGCTTTGTGAAGATGTGCATGACTACATCTGTGCATCTCTCCACATACACCTGAGGTCTCTAGAGCTGTTAAAAAGCATACTTAACCCATGAAATAGGATTTACCTGCACTTAGCTTTTATATTTACTTACCCTGATGGCTAGTAGAATTAGTTCAATTTTGGGATTGGTTGGGTTTTAAAAAACTGAATACCTCAATTTATAGGTAGATGGCAGCAGTCCTACTACAACAAAATATTTTCCATATTTATGTGGATTTTAAGTTCCCAAAGTCATGTGACCACACCTTATGTATGGACTGCCTATATCCTTTTAGCCAGAGTACTTATTTAATGCAGGTTGAAACTGCCCCGTTCCATAACATCCCACATCAAAAACCTAATGACCCATCACAACTGAGGGACCTCTCTCCCCCACTGCCTCCCCTTACTATTGTCATACCTTTTCCCCTTGTCAAAATGTGAGGTGAAGGTTAGTTGGTGGTAACAGCCTTCTTAAAATCCAGACAGTAGTGAAGGGAGGGAGTGGTTTGTGTGTGTGCCACACCCCTCCCAGAAGTGACTGCAGGAGGTTATCTCCTCTGATGCACTGGCTCTTCTTCAGAAGCTTCAGCATGACATCATTGTGACCCAGGTGAGGGGTACAGATAACTTAATAGACAATTTATGTAGTCAAGGTTTTCTAGATCACATTTCACTGCACTGACAGCAGGCCACCTGCTATGATAAGCCAGCACTTTCTTCTCCTATTTGGTCCCTTTCCCTTTATCTCCAGCACTTCCTTTCCCTCTTTTGCTCTAATGCTATTTTTCCACTGACTTTTAGCTATGGCACCCCCTTTCCCTTCAGCACTCTTCCTTTCATTTAATTGGCTGGACAGTTGCCTGCTCTATCTGATTCATTGAGGATACTCACACATGAGAAGATCAGAGGATATGCCTGCCTCTGTCCTAAAGAAGCAATAACATGGAAACTGTGTGGTCAGGAAAGGTATCTCTTGAAAGATTTATGACCTCGGTACTAACCATGATGAAGAATAGCTAACATGCTTTTTCTATACTGCTGTCAGTGACCAATCTGTCATAATGCTGACATCAAAAGTAGCAGGACTCCCTATTAAGGCTGGGTTTACACTGAATCAGTTGCTGTTGGCTATAATACAACTGAAAGGAGAAAAGGCAATTTCAATGTTTCCCTATAGCTCAGTTTACATCCATGCATTATAACAGATATAAACTGACCAATCGGAAAACATTCCTTCTCATCCGTTACGTTATAGCTGACAGCTACTGATAAAGTGTAAACCCAGGCTGAGAGAGACAGTTAGACTCTAAGTAAGCAGTGTAATGATCCTCCGGAATAGAGATGGTCCATAGTGAAGCTAATTTTATGAAAATGAATGCAGCTTGAAAACTGACCAACATGCACTGTGCATAGTGTGAATGTACTTGGAGGCCCAGTGCACACCAAAAACCTCTATCAGATCCTCAAAACGCTTGAGGTTTTTGAAGCAGATTTCAGAGCGATTCTCGGCATGTTTAGAGACGTTTTCTAAACATGCCTAGCGTTTTTTTGGAGTGTTTTTGTGTAGCAGATTACAAATATTACAGTGAAGAATCAATCATTTTTATTCGCCAGGCACAACAGGGTCATGCTCGGAATTGGGTTTGGCACAAGCAATTAACAGAGTAGAGATAAAAAGATAACAGGGGAATAAAAGCAGAAAGGCATAAATACAACCAAGGCAATACAAGCAAACAAGAAAAGCAAACAAAAAGCAAAAACAAGCAAAAAAAGGGGGGAGGGGGGGGGGGGGGGGGGGGGCGGCAAGGTGCAGTTCAGAAAACAGTGGTGGTGGGGATGGAATGACCTACAGGGAGTTCAGGAGGGTGACCGCTGAGAGAAAGAAAGAGTTCCTGTGCCTTGAGGTTTTGGTGGCGATGGACCGAAACCTACGGCCTAACGGAAGTCTGCAGAAGAACCGCTGGCCCAGGTGGGAGGGGTCGCTGGCAATCCTCAGTGCTCTTGTGCGTAGCCTGGAGTTGTGGAGGTGGACAAGCGAAGGGAGAGGTCTGCCGATGATTCTCTCTGCTGATCTAATGACCCTCTGAAGTTTGTATCTGTCTCTGGTGGAGGAGCCAACGTACCAGACTAGGATGGAGGAGCAGAAGACAGACTCGATGGTGGCGGTGTAGAAACACGTCAGTAACTCTTGAGCTGTTACTGAACAGCTACTGTAACAAAAACGCCTGGAAAACCACTCTGATCTAGTGTTTTTCAGAGCGGTTTTCCACTTTCCTATACTTAACAGTGAGGCAGAAATGCCTCAGAAATCTAAAAAATGCTGCAGCCCCCGAGTTTGCGTTTGTGGAAAAAACGAACTGCTCTGTTGTGCACCATCCCGTTCACTTTCATTAGCTAAGCGGTTTTCCCCCTGCAAGCGTTTTAAAAAACGCTCCAGTACCGATCTGGTGTGCACCAGCGCTTAGTGCACAGAATCAACTGCACTTACAGGCAGGTACTCATTACCTAGCCAATAAAGAATATAAAAATTAGATTCAATAAAAAACCCTTCTTGGAGTCGCTTAAATAGGTGCTTAGAGTACAACCTTTTGGCAAATGTTATAAAAAAAAAAAATGTACAAACTGTTAAAGGGGCAGGGCTATGCAGTCGGAGTTGTAGAGTCAGAACAGTTATTGGGTATCTGGATTCGGAAAAAAATGTAATGACTCTCAAGAAGTTTAAACTGTAAATATATGTGTGTGTGTATGTATGTATATATATATATATATATATATATATATATCAAAAACAGAAGTTGGAGGAGCACTCATCCATAGGAAGGAACTGTTGTGTGCCCAAGCCTTGGATCCCTGTATCCTCAGAATCCTCAGTAGTCAAATGTAGAAAGGAGGCTGGCACCACCAGAAGTAGAAAAGTTAAAATTAGCTCTTTATTGATCAGTCATAAAATGACAGCATGGTCAAAAATAAGGCTTTGGCGGCGACAGCCCGCTGTTTCGAGCTGCTATAGCTCTTTCTCAAGCCGAACAGCCCATACAATGTTAGCAACAATGACCACACCCTTATATACTGGTCTATGCATCAATTAGCCAATCATTTCAAAATCAGAAACACCAATCAGAGTGCAAGGGCATGTGGATGGACCTGATGGGAAACAGGCAGTGTGTGATGTCATCAAAACATACCTCCCAGTCAGCTGACCAAGGACAGCCCATCGCAGCATGGCAGAGAAAGTTCCACATGTAAAAGCAGGAAGTGCACTGTAAACAAAGTTCACATGCACCAATAGGGACAGGCTCCAACGGCCCACCCATCTTAATATGGCATGGTAAACGCGTACAAATGTCCACATAATACGCGTCCTATAGACGCGATATCAATGCATAATAGCCGCCGTAACTCGCCATCCAAACGCATTATCAAAACAATGCGTACAAAAAGACGCATAATGCGTAATACTGGACGCTAGATAACCGCATGCCGCTACTAATGCCAACGCAATAATAATGCGTACAAACAGACGTAAAAACGCCCCCTGGCCGCATAACTCTATAATGGACGCGTACAAAAAGACGCATAACGCGTGGTACTGAACGCAACATAGTCGCATACTGTTCATACCAAATGCCACATTAATGCGAAAAAAACGTCGCAAAAATGCCTTCAGGGCGCATAAAAAATGGATGCACAAAAAGAGGATATAATGCATAGCATCATGGCGGGACTCAAATCAAGTCACGCCTAGAACTAATGCCCAACATTATACACGTGGAAATCGCATAGCTAGAGAGAACAATTCTCACCAGGCCACAAAGTTCTTCCCTCCATCAGCTCACAGGGACTAAAGAAAAAGAAGAAAAAAACACATCACTGCAAAAAATATCAAAGTTTTCAAAAATATTATAATGCTCCCAACCAGTACTCCACACCCCCTAGCACAGCATAATAGCTGCCTCTTATCATAGTAAATATCCCACATCACTATTTACAGATTCAACAGGAAAATTAAACACAAAAACTTAGATCGTATTCCCTATTAAGTCCTCCCTTTCCCATCACATGCAACCTTCTAATCCACCAGGCCTCTCTTTTGGCCAACTCATCCTGTCTATTTAATCTCCCTCGCCAATTACTCGGAACACTGTCAATAACCTGAACTTTAAATTGGGACAAATTATGTCTAGCTGAAACAAAGTGGCTAGACACAGCCTGGGTCATATCCTTGCCACGTATGGCTGTCTTATGGCCAGACATTCTGACCTTCAAAGCATTGGTGGTCATACCCACGTATCCCAATCCACAGGGGCATTTAATTAAATGCACTACGTAACTAGAATCACAGGTATATCTGTGTCTAACCGTGAATCTTTCCCCTGTGGTGGGATGTGTGAAAGACCCACCTTTAGCTATATGGCTACAAAGATGGCAACTGAGGCATGGAAAAGTACCATGTCTGTTTTGCGTGACCTGTGTCCTCGACTGGTGATGATGGAAGACCTTGTCTCTAACAGTAGGGGCCCTTCTGAAAGACATTAATGGAGGGTACCTAAATTCAGGTCCCCTACTGTTAGAGACAAGGTCTTCCATCATTCCATCTTCCACTTTGTTTCAGCTAGACATAATTTGTCCCAATTTAAAGTTCAGGTTATTGACAGTGTTCCGAGTAATTGGCGAGGGAGATTAAATAGACAGGATGAGTTGGCCAAAAGAGAGGCCTGGTGGATTAGAAGGTTGCATGTGATGGGAAAGGGAGGACTTAATAGGGAATACGATCTAAGTTTTTGTGTTTAATTTTCCTGTTGAATCTGTAAATAGTGATGTGGGATATTTACTATGATAAGAGGCAGCTATTATGCTGTGCTAGGGGGTGTGGAGTACTGGTTGGGAGCATTATAATATTTTTGAAAACTTTGATATTTTTTGCAGTGATGTGTTTTTTTCTTCTTTTTCTTTTTCTTTAGTCCCTGTGAGCTGATGGAGGGAAGAACTTTGTGGCCTGGTGAGAATTGTTCTCTCTAGCTATGCGATTTCCACGTGTATAATGTTGGGCATTAGTTCTAGGCGTGACTTGATTTGAGTCCCGCCATGATGCTATGCATTATATCCTCTTTTTGTGCATCCATTTTTTATGCGCCCTGAAGGCATTTTTGCGACGTTTTTTTCGCATTAATGTGGCATTTGGTATGAACAGTATGCGACTATGTTGCGTTCAGTACCACGCGTTATGCGTCTTTTTGTACGCGTCCATTATAGAGTTATGCGGCCAGGGGGCGTTTTTACGTCTGTTTGTACGCATTATTATTGCGTTGGCATTAGTAGCGGCATGCGGTTATCTAGCGTCCAGTATTACGCATTATGCGTCTTTTTGTACGCATTGTTTTGATAATGCGTTTGGATGGCGAGTTACGGCGGCTATTATGCATTGATATCGCGTCTATAGGACGCGTATTATGTGGACATTTGTACGCGTTTACCATGCCATATTAAGATGGGTGGGCCGTTGGAGCCTGTCCCTATTGGTGCATGTGAACTTTGTTTACAGTGCACTTCCTGCTTTTACATGTGGAACTTTCTCTGCCATGCTGCGATGGGCTGTCCTTGGTCAGCTGACTGGGAGGTATGTTTTGATGACATCACACACTGCCTGTTTCCCATCAGGTCCATCCACATGCCCTTGCACTCTGATTGGTGTTTCTGATTTTGAAATGATTGGCTAATTGATGCATAGACCAGTATATAAGGGTGTGGTCATTGTTGCTAACATTGTATGGGCTGTTCGGCTTGAGAAAGAGCTATAGCAGCTCGAAACAGCGGGCTGTCGCCGCCAAAGCCTTATTTTTGACCATGCTGTCATTTTATGACTGATCAATAAAGAGCTAATTTTAACTTTTCTACTTCTGGTGGTGCCAGCCTCCTTTCTACATTTGACTACTGAGGATTCTGAGGATACAGGGATCCAAGGCTTGGGCACACAACAGTTCCTTCCTATGGATGAGTGCTCCTCCAACTTCTGTTTTTGATCTGTACTTGTATCCACGGAGAGACAAGCACCATGGAGGACATTATTACTGGGGATACCCCAGAAACTTTATCCTACACTGCTGATCAGGCCAACAGGATCATGGCACGATTTGATGGTGAAGCAGGTTTTCTTCAAGCACCGGATATTAAATCGGTTAAACGAGAGTTGGAGAATTTACGCAAACGGCGCATTGATTTGGATTTGCATGCCAAAACCTTGGTGGAGTATTGTAAATCTACAAAGATCCCCTATTTACCCTATGCTGTTTACAGATGATGTTGATTTCTGTTCCGGATGGGCAAGGATATGGAATAAGGCCTCCTTTGATGCCATGATACATACGGTGGCACGGATCCAAAAAGAATTGCCCATTATCGACAGTAAGATCAATGTCATTGGTGATCGATTAAAGGAGTGTATGCCGGATGGGGAATTTCAGTCATATGTCGATGGCTTGAACAAAAAGATGGAGGAGTACAGGAAAAATGGTGAGGAGATCAAGAGATCGAAATATCATCGTGATCTCTCAGATTACACCACGGGCTATGTTTATGCCTGGCAAAGGGCCTCTGGAGCCTCGAGAGGCAGAAGGAATCCTAAACCTGGACGCCCTAAACGGAGAGACCCTAGACCAATTACCTCTGAGCCACAATCCTCATCCAGTGATTTTTTACCATCCTCCCGGGAGGTCTCACCGAATGGCCGAGGAGGAGGAGAAGGAGAGGGGGCAGGAGGTATAAGCAAAGTAGGCACCAAAGGCCAGATGACCCTCAGACAAAGAAAGGACCAGAAGGTCCCTCACTAGTAGTGAATATCTCCAGCCATGAATTATCTACCATTGAGGAACGAGTACTGAATTATGGACTCTCTTTTTGCCCGACTCATAAACCAGATTTTTTTGTGCTTGATCAAGAACTGTTTCGCTTCTTCCGTAACATCAAACTAAAGCATTTTTTTGGCACTAGACATGACTTTCCGGTGGAAAATAGAGAAAACATGGATGTGCTGTCACTGAGGAACACTGGACTTAGGAACAAAAGTCGTTTTACACCCCCTAGCCACCCAATGATTGATGTGTTCATGGAGAGAGTTAGGGAAGAGATTGGTGGGATAGAGTCAAGGGCCGGTACCTTTAGTGTGGACTTTAATTTGAGTAGGGAGGAGCATATAGCATTAGTTGGTCTAGGACAACGCACGGAGATAACAATACGTCCAGCAGATAAAGGAGGTGCAGTTGTAGTGTTAGATACATTGTATTATGAACAGGAGATCTTGGGACAATTAGCACAACAGGATGTATATGCTAAGGTGGAGGGGGACCCGACAAGAGCAGTGCAGCTGTGTATCAAATCTGTACTTGATGATGCGAAATCTTGTAATATTATTGATGATAACCTCTTTACTTTCCTCCAACAGGATTCACCCAAGATCCCAACTTTTTACACCCTTCCTAAAATACACAAGGACCCACGCCGGCCACCGGGGAGACCCATTGTGGCCGGCATGGGTTCTGTATTTGTACCCCTTGCCCAATATGTAGATCGTCTACTCCAACCTATTGTTACCTCTCTTACATCCTACATTAGAGATACTGACATGTTCCTTACCAAATTGAGATCACTTGACATCTCTGGAGATGAGACTCTCCTTGTTACTCTTGATGTCGAGAGCCTCTACACCTCCATCCCTCATGATGGGGGTGTAGAGGCTGTAGAATGGTATTTGATGCAATATGCAGATATGTCTGAACCTCAGAGACAGTTCATTGTGAAGTTGTTGAATATTATTTTGAGACGTAATTATTTTTCTTTTCAGGATTCCTTTTATGTCCAGCGACGAGGTACTGCGATGGGGTCGAATGTGGCCCCGTCCTATGCGGGACTTTTTATGGGTCAGTATGAAGACAGTTTTGTATACACCCACCCACTTTTTCACCGGCACGCTAAGTGCTGGTGGAGATATATTGACGACATTTTTTGTTTGTGGGCGGGGCCACATTCGACCCTCGTTGACTTCGTTGCCTCCCTACATTCTTGTTGTCCAGCGATTAGACTAACTGTACATGCAGACAGCTGTGAGGCAACTTTTCTGGACACACGCATTATTAGGAGACAGGATAAATTAATTACCAATTTATATGTAAAACCCACCGATAGAAATTCATTGCTACACTACCAAAGCTTCCACCCTCCCCCAATAAAAAATGCCATTCCAACCGGCCAGTTAAAACGTGTTGAAAAAATAGTCTCTTGTGATGCTGAGGCAGTAACTCAGAAGAATATATTGAAACAAAAGTTTTTGGACAGGGGTTATCCTGATAGGACCCTGATTCCAAGAAATCATAAAACTCGTCGTGAACTTAAGCAATTTCGTATGCCATTTGTCTCTACATACAACACGTGTAGCGAACTGGTTGGACGGGCAATTCGACACCATTGGCATCTGTTACAAGATGCGTTTCCCACGATACCTGAATTTAGGTACCCTCCATTAATGTCTTTCAGAAGGGCCCCTACTGTTAGAGACAAGGTCTTCCATCATCACCAGTCGAGGACACAGGTCACGCAAAACAGACATGGTACTTTTCCATGCCTCAGTTGCCATCTTTGTAGCCATATAGCTAAAGGTGGGTCTTTCACACATCCCACCACAGGGGAAAGATTCACGGTTAGACACAGATATACCTGTGATTCTAGTTACGTAGTGTATTTAATTAAATGCCCCTGTGGATTGGGATACGTGGGTATGACCACCAATGCTTTGAAGGTCAGAATGTCTGGCCATAAGACAGCCATACGTGGCAAGGATATGACCCAGGCTGTGTCTAGCCACTTTGTTTCAGCTAGACATAATTTGTCCCAATTTAAAGTTCAGGTTATTGACAGTGTTCCGAGTAATTGGCGAGGGAGATTAAATAGACAGGATGAGTTGGCCAAAAGAGAGGCCTGGTGGATTAGAAGGTTGCATGTGATGGGAAAGGGAGGACTTAATAGGGAATACGATCTAAGTTTTTGTGTTTAATTTTCCTGTTGAATCTGTAAATAGTGATGTGGGATATTTACTATGATAAGAGGCAGCTATTATGCTGTGCTAGGGGGTGTGGAGTACTGGTTGGGAGCATTATAATATTTTTGAAAACTTTGATATTTTTTGCAGTGATGTGTTTTTTTCTTCTTTTTCTTTTTCTTTAGTCCCTGTGAGCTGATGGAGGGAAGAACTTTGTGGCCTGGTGAGAATTGTTCTCTCTAGCTATGCGATTTCCACGTGTATAATGTTGGGCATTAGTTCTAGGCGTGACTTGATTTGAGTCCCGCCATGATGCTATGCATTATATCCTCTTTTTGTGCATCCATTTTTTATGCGCCCTGAAGGCATTTCTGCGACGTTTTTTTCGCATTAATGTGGCATTTGGTATGAACAGTATGCGACTATGTTGCGTTCAGTACCACGCGTTATGCGTCTTTTTGTACGCGTCCATTATAGAGTTATGCGGCCAGGGGGCGTTTTTACGTCTGTTTGTACGCATTATTATTGCGTTGGCATTAGTAGCGGCATGCGGTTATCTAGCGTCCAGTATTACGCATTGTGCGTCTTTTTGTACGCATTGTTTTGATAATGCGTTTGGATGGCGAGTTACGGCGGCTATTATGCATTGATATCGCGTCTATAGGACGCGTATTATGTGGACATTTGTACGCGTTTACCATGCCATATTAAGATGGGTGGGCCGTTGGAGCCTGTCCCTATTGGTGCATGTGAACTTTGTTTACAGTGCACTTCCTGCTTTTACATGTGGAACTTTCTCTGCCATGCTGCGATGGGCTGTCCTTGGTCAGCTGACTGGGAGGTATGTTTTGATGACATCACACACTGCCTGTTTCCCATCAGGTCCATCCACATGCCCTTGCACTCTGATTGGTGTTTCTGATTTTGAAATGATTGGCTAATTGATGCATAGACCAGTATATAAGGGTGTGGTCATTGTTGCTAACATTGTATGGGCTGTTCGGCTTGAGAAAGAGCTATAGCAGCTCGAAACAGCGGGCTGTCGCCGCCAAAGCCTTATTTTTGACCATGCTGTCATTTTATGACTGATCAATAAAGAGCTAATTTTAACTTTTCTACTTCTGGTGGTGCCAGCCTCCTTTATATATATATATATATATATATATATATATATATATATATATATATATATATATTAGAATCTACTTGTGCTTCTGCAATAAAGCAGTTACCAAATGTTCAAAATCGCATATACATTTCTGTAACAGTGCAAACAGGAAAGGAATATGCAGCACTTGTAATGAACCAAGACACCTCACCTGTCTGGATGGAAGCTGGTGTTGCAGTAATAGGTGTCCTCCGTGCTGTGCTCTGCACACAAACCGCAACATTGGTAAACCAAAAAAACAAGATGTAATTGTACACCAGTCGCGGGTGTTTAATTTTCCAGTTGCACAGCAATATACAGCAGTAGCTAAAATATCACACAACAAACATCAAATTGTGCCATGTGAAGTATATGGTAGTGAGGTGGATGGGGGAGGTGGGTGAAGAAACTACACCTATTCCCATGCTTGTCCACCAAAACAATACAAAAACTGAATGTCCACAATTGGAACAGTAGCAGCAATGTCGCCTACTTATGAACCATATTCTGTAAGGACTCCACTGCTAATTGTACTGCATTGCAATCTTGCACTTGCCTCTGTGTTTGCCATAGCTGCTGGGAATGGAGTGCGATCACGGCAAGAATTGCTCAAGCCGGTGATTGCGTCCAAGGTAAAAACTATGCGCACTAGTGGGAAATGGGTACCGCAGCTTGTGGAAAAGGGCCCTAAGAGGTCCACTCACATGACTCATTGAAACCCATAGGATGAGTCTGGGTGAGCATGATGATCCAAACAAGGCAACAGTCTAGAGTTCCATGTTGTTTAAAAGATATACAGGATCTTCTCAAAAAATTAGCATATTGTGATAAAGTTCATTATTTTCTGTAATGTACTGATAAACATGAGACTTTCATATATTTTAGATTCAAATACACACAACTGAAGTAGTTCAACCCTTTTATTGTTTTAATATTGATGATTTTGGCATACAGCTCATGAAAACCCAAATTTCCTATCTCAAAAAATTAGCATATTTAATCCGACCAATAAAAGAAAAGTGTTTTTAAAACAGAAAAAGTCAACCTTCAAATAATTATGTTCAGTTATGCACTCAATACTTGGTCAGGGATCCTTTTGCAGAAATCACTGCTTCAATGCGGCATGGCATGGAGGCAATCAGCCTGTGGCACTACTCAGGTGTTTTGGAGGCCCAGGATGCTTCGATAGCGGCCTTAAGCTCATCCAGAGTGTTGGGTCTTGCGTCTCTCAACTTTCTCTTCACAATATCCCACAGATTCTCTATGGGGTTCAGGTCAGGAGAGTTGGCAGGCCAATTGAGCACAGTAATACCATGGTCAGTAAACCATTTCACTGGCAAACTGAGGGGGCTATTCCGGGTGTCTGGAACCTCCCCCCTGCACTGAGCTGTGTATTCAGCCAGGGAAGCCCGCATAATATAAACAGCCTCATTCTCCCACCCTTCTTACTTCTGGTGCTTCCCTCCAGCTAATAGAATGAGAGAGGCAGCCCAGCTTCCCTCACAAGAAGATGCAGCCTGCAGTGAGAGAATGTTGATTATGGAGTCCTGGACTCTCCACAGCACAGAAGTGTCAGACATGATGAAATTAGAGTACAGGCAAGCTGGTAAATATACACAGCATGATGCAGAGCTTGCCTGGACTCAGGGTCTGTGGGCAAACATCTGTCTGGTCTCTCCCCATTGTTATAATGACTGCATGTGTGTGGGTAAGGTGTTTAACAAGCTGAAAAGTTTTTGACAGTCCCTAGACTCCAGGAGGGCTTCTTTCTGACTTGTGTGAGAGACTGACAGGGACAGGAGTCCGATTACAGGCAAGTAGCCTGTGTGATGTGGGACTGCAATACAGATACGTTCTCTGCTCCATCTCAGGCTATTCTCAATTTCTCCACTCCTCTCTCTGGGCTAGTGCACGCCAAAATGACAATAGCAATCGCTAGCAATTTGTGAGTGTGATTTTGTGAAGTGATTTTCAGAGCTATTTTTGAATGAATTGCTCAAAAACATGCTACATGCAGTATACCTGCGATTTTGAAAAAATCACAACGCTGCTGTGGGAACACCCACATAGGGTAACATTAGCCAAGCGCTTTTCAAATCACTGTTGATTTGAAAAACGCTCAGAAGCCCTCTTGGTGTGCACCAGCCTCCTTCATTCACCTTTGTTTCCCTCTTCCCCTAGAGCTGGCTGTGTGTTCTTGTCATACAGGAAAGCTAAATAAAAGTGCAATCCTGGTGAGGCAAAATATTATTATTTAGTATTTATGTAGCGCCGCCATCTTCCGCAGATGCATATATCCCTGCATCATATGGGTATCGCTTGTGCTATGTGACATATTCCACTGAATTGTCCAAACTAAGTCTATCTCCTGTTTCTCTCTTGGGGAGTTGTTCCAGCGCTGTACCCCGTTCACATTTGCTGCTACCAGAAGCCCTCAGAAACACTCGTGTCCTTGAGTACTTCCAAAGATAGGCAGCTCCGTAATACGCCAGCGCACTTTTGTGCATGGGCAGTATGGAGCCACCTGTATTCAGAAGCACTCGGGGACATACGTGCTTCTGGATCTTTCAGGAACCCCCCCCTTAAAAATCCTGCGTTTGCCCCTGCATTTACCAGTGGTTTTGGCACTGTGAGCAGGTGCCAGGTCATGCTGAAAAATGAAATCTTCATCTCCAAAAAGCTTTTCAGCAGATGGAAGCATGAACCCACTTTTGAACCAGAAACAGCGGCAGAAGCACCTGACCTGGGCTACAGAGAAGCAGCACTGGACTGTTGCTCAGTGGTCCAAAATACTTTTTTCGGATGAAAGCAACTTTTACAGGTCATTCGGAAATCAAGGTGCCAGAGTCTGGAGGAAGACTGGGGAGAGGGAAATGCCAAAATGCCTGAAGTCCAGTGTCAAGTACCCACAGTCAGTGATGGTCTGGGGTGCCGTGTCAGCTGCTGGTGTTGGTCCACTGTGTTTTATCAAGGGCAGGGTCAATGCAGCTAGCTATCAGGAGATTTTGGAGCACTTTATGCTTCCATCTGCTGAAAAGCTTTATGGAGATGAAGATTTCATTTTTCAGCACGACCTGGCACCTGCTCACAATGCCAAAACCACTGGTAAATGGTTTACTGACCATGGTATTACTGTGCTCAATTGGCCCGCCAACTCTCCTGGCCTGAACCCCATAGAGAATCTGTGGGATATTGTGAAGAGAAAGTTAAGAGACTCAAGACCCAACACTCTGGATGAGCTTAAGGCCGCTATCGAAGCATCCTGGGCCTCCATAACACCTGAGCAGTGCCACAGGCTGATTGCCTCCATGCCACGCCGCATTGAAGCAGTGATTTCTGCAAAAGGATTCCCAACCAAGTATTGAGTGCATAACTGAACATAATTATTTGAAGGTTGACTTTTTCTGTTTTAAAAACACTTTTCTTTTATTGGTCGGATAAAATATGCTAATTTTTTGAGATAGGAAATTTGGGTTTTCATGAGCTGTATGCCAAAATCATCAATATTAAAACAATAAAAGGCTTGAACTACTTCAGTTGTGTGTATTTGAATCTAAAATATATGAAAGTCTAATGTTTATCAGTACATTACAGAAAATAATGAACTTTATCACAATATGCTAATTTTTTGAGAAGATCCTGTATAGTGCGCAGAAATACATGGCATCTAAAAGACCAGCAGGAAATATAATATTAGCAAAATTTAAAAAAGTGAACAAAATTATTTTTCCAAAATAATTTACAGGGCTGCCTACCAGGCCTCTGTACATCCAGCTTGTGTGCCAAGCCGTAGTGAGTACAGTGTTTTCAAAGGTGGAGAAAGCTATGTCACTCCTCTTGGCAAGGTGCTGCCCAGTGGCGTAGCTAAGGAGCTGTGGGCCCCGAGGCAAGTTTTACAACGGGGCCCCCCAAGCACTCTATACATACATAACAATTGGTGCAGTGCACCAAAACCTGCCAATGGCAATTACAGTGTCAGACATGCGAGAAGGGGATGGTGAACAGTTTGTTACTGATTAACACTATTCAAGGTATCTATAGAAGTGATTATTATGAGCATAGGACCAATAAAGAGCTAATACTGTAGTTGAGGGAGGGCCCTAGGGTCCCGATGTGGTCGAAACCTCTGCAACGCCTATTGCTACGCCCCTGGTGCTGCCACCTACTGGAAGCAGGTATAAGAAATGGGGAGAACCGCCACCATGCTTGCAATGTTCTCTCTATGCTTGTTGCTATATCCTATACCTGGGGGCAGAACTGGTATAGCCTTAGGATGAAATGGGGGAGGACACTTTTATTTTCCACAAAACTGAGCATATCCAGCACATTACAAGCTTTACCTGCAGTTGCAAAGTAGATTTGCTTATCCGGCTGCAGCACGAAGAGTGATACTTAGTCATATCGCATTGGCGTGCATGCCAGGTAAACTTTGTGTGTTCGTTTGCTGAATACATTTTGCAGATCTGCATTTGTAATGTATACAGAATGTCTAAACTGAGGAAATTTCAGTTTAACTGGAGTGAAACTCTTGCTGATGTAAAAATTGGACAAGTTTTGTTTGTCTTTAGCTATACAACTACTGAGAGGCTTTCTCAATAGTGTATATAATCAGTACCATGTCTTACATTTCATGCACTGGTTCTACAGTCTTGTATAACATTTATGTATTTGATTTATTTTGTTACTATTAGGAACATGAATATTTGGTGCTTCACCTGCATGTTCAGCTGGTAATGTGAGAGCATGTCAAGAGTTAAAATACATCTTCCGTGAATTGTCTTAAGTAGGAATATATTATAATACACTGCCTGCGACCTCTACCTGCAGGTTACACCAGAGTGAGCAGCCCTCTCCAGTGCCCTCACCGCCAGGGAAACCACCCACCATTGCCCACCAACATGTTTGTATTTAATTTGGGTAGTAGCGGTGGATGGCTTGCCTGGTGGTGAAGGCACTGGGGAGGGCTGCACCCCCCTCCCCCCCACACACTCTGCCCCCTGTGGTGTAGCATGCTGGTAGTGGTGCCAGGCAATGGCAGCGCTTGTGAGCCCGTCTGTATTGCTCACCTATGTTTAACCAGTTTGTGACTGTGCTAGTTGAAAAGAGCTGTTATCCCTGCCAGAACGCAGACTTATTTAGCCTACCGCTGATCGCACCGCTCTCTCACCGTTGAAGCTCACTCGCTCTGCCGTCGGTATGATGACAGAGCTCTGTGAGACGGTCAGAAACCCGATTTCATTGGCTCCAAAGTTATTGGCTCCAAAATATTGGCTTACATTGATCACAGGGTTAGGAGCTAATGAAATCGGCTCCTGACCAGCGCACAGAGCTCTGCCATCGCTATGAGTGAGTGAGTGAGCTTCAGTGATGGGTGAGCGACGCGTCTGTGCAGCATGTCATTGGTAAGCCCGTTTTTTTTTTGTACCAACGGTCTCTGGTCCTTAAAGGACAGATGCGAGGAGGTTTTTTTGTAAAAAAAAATAAAAAAAATAGGAGGTACTTACCCGGGGCTTCCTCCAGTCCCTGGCAGCCGATATGTCCCTTGCCGCAGCTCCGATTCCAGACAGTGTCCCGGTGTCCACTTCGTTACAGATGCCAACCAGTGTCTACGCCTGCGTGAGCACAGCTTACTATCTTCCTCACGTGGTCTGGAGTGTTCTGCGCAGTAGATGCCGACCTGGGGCCCCAGGCTGGGAGCGGAGCTACGAGGGCACAGAATGGCTGCCAGGGGTTGGAGAAAACCCCAGGTAAGAAAATCTTTTTTTTTTTTTTTTTCTCGGACCTTCTCTTTAAGGGGACAGAGACCACTGGTACTGAAGTGGTTAAGGAATATTTTATAAGCCATTTTTATAAATAAGACATAAGATCCAATATAAACATTATTATCGATAAAAAAAAGGCAAAGGCTACTCCTCAAGCGATAGAGCAAGCTAGAGAGCTAGAGGCAAGTGGGCAGGAGCGACAGAAAACTGAGCCTCCATAGCTTTGTACTGCATGCAGCAAGCAGTAAAAAACTTGTAGCAATGGCAAGGAGGGGAAATATTAAATCAGATCTCTGCTAAGGTCATATCTAATATCCTTAGGGACACTGAGGTAAGGTAGTAAATGATCGGTATCAGGTAGATATCAATCTTTTACCATATCTAGCTAGTGAATGTCTAGCTTAACATTATCAGGGGATAGGCCCCAGACTGTTAATGCACTGCAGAAAAACAAGACCCTTTTTGTGCTACAAAGCCAGTCAAACCAGTAGGTGAAGCTATACATAAATTCACCAGGGGTGTAGCAATAGGGGTTGCAGAGGTTGTGACTGCATCGGGGCCCTTGGGCCAGAGGGGCCCCAAAGGGTCCTGCCTCAACTACAGTATTAGCTTTCTATCGGTCCTGTGCTCATGATAATCATTTCTATAGATACTTTGAATAGTGGTAATCATTAACAAGCTGTTCCCCATCCCCTTCTTGCACCTCTGACACTGTAGTTGCCATTGGAAGGTTTTGGTGCACCATTTCAATTGTTAAGTATGGAGTGCATGGAGGGCTCCAATGTAAAACTTGCATCGGGGCCAACAGCTCCTTAGCTACGCCACTGAAAATCACTATTTATTTCTGATATTTCCTGAATAAAATCTCAAAACATTCTTTTTAGGAAAAATAATAATATTTGTTTTTTGTAAATATAGTAAATAAACCATAATTAGAAACAAAATCACAATAAGTTTCATTTAATTGTGTAAAAGTAAGTCAATAATAATAAAAAAAAAAGTTTGTCAGACACAACTGCTTTGATGTTTCGTATTCAGTATACAGTAAGTAATACCATGTGCAATGCCTAGTAGGGATAAGCATTGGGTGACATTTTGCCCTCAATCACTTTACGGCCAAAACAGTTCATATAAAAATTAGGGGGGAGGGGAAGGGGGGATTAGCAAGTGTCTTTCTACAGTTTACAGCAGAAATTACAATGACAGTTGGACAAGGCTTTCTAGTGCATATGGTTACCATGGTCCCCACCCTGTACACCTGTTAGCTACTATAGTCACATATAATCATTTCAAGCAATGAAAATCTAGCGTACAAAGGTACAAACAGATGCTGGTACTTATCCGTTAGCCGGGCGCATCCGGCAGGTGGTGACAAAACTCCACTCCCTACTATCCATGTCGGCCTGGAGGGGGAATAGTAATTAGCGCCACCTGCCGGATGCGCCCGGCTAATGGATAAGTACCCAGATGCTATATTTCTCTTGGACAATGAACACTAAAAGGTATACATTTCTCCTTATATGTCTTAACTATTAAATTCACTTGTCATTTATGAGTGTAACTGTGCCAGTGTCCGCAGCTTCCCCAGGTGCATTTATTGAAACTGATTACATGGCATGTTTACCCTATGGCAATAAATTATCTATATTTAGTACTATATTGGAGGTTGGAAATATACCAAGTTACATGATGTTGGCATACAATAAAAAGCCAGGAGGGCGTGTTCATTTACTGGAATAATAACGTGGCAGCTTTTCACTTTATTTAGTACGTGGTACTGAATCGTAGAAGACAGCGTGCCTCTTGGAGCTGCTATATGTGAGTACCTGTACATACAATGGGAGCATGGCTTAAATACATTCGTTCTTGCTAGATTTTTAAATCAGACTTCAAATGTTGGTTTACTACAGACTTGAGATTTTAGCTATTGAGGATTCGAGTCACACAAAATGTAATGCTCCCTAGCGGAGAGTTCCCTCACTGGGGCCATATGAAACCAGGTAAGGAAATTACTTTCTACCTCAGTATTTAAGGAATAATCACAGGAATAAGGATGACCTCCTTGTAGACAGTTCTGGGTGGACTGACACTTTATGTTGGCCAGCGTTATTAAACTGTAGAAGTAAAATTATTATTATTAGTATTTACATAACGCCGACATCTTCCGCAGCGCTGTACAGAGTATATTGTTTTGTCACTTAACTGTCCCTAAGAGGGGCTCACAATCTAGTCCCTACCATAGTCATATGTCTATGTATGTATTATGTAGTGCATGTATCATAGTCTAGGGGGGAAGTCAATTAACTTATCTGTATGTTTTTGGGATGTGGGAGGAAACCGGCGTGCCTGGAAGAAACCCATGCAGACACAGGGAGAACATACAAACTAAGGGCTGGTGCACACCAAAACCCGCTAGCAGATCCGCAAAACGCTAGCAGATTTTTAAACGCTTTTTTTTATTTTTATGAGGCGTTTTGCTAGCGTTTTGCGGATTGCTGCTGCGGTTTTCAGTATAGTAGATTTCATATATTGTTACAGTAAAGCTGTTACTGAACAGCTTCTGTAACAAAAACGCCTGGAAAACCGCTCTGAAGTGCCGTTTTTCAGAGCGGTTTGCGTTTTTCCTATACTTAACATTGAGGCAGAAACGCATCCGAAATCCAAAAAATGCCTCACCCAGGCATTTTTCGTTTCTGCAAAACGCCTGCCGCTCTGGTGTGCACCACCCCATTGAGATACATTGACCAAGCAGATCCGCAGCCGCAAGCGGATCTGAAAACGCGGAAAAAGCCGCTCGGTGTGCACCAGCCCTAAGTGCAGATAGTGCCCGGGCTGGGAATTGAATTGAGGACTCAGCACTGCAAGATGAGAGCGCTAACCTCTATGCCACCATGCTGCCCAGAAATGTAGAAATGTTCTCATCTGATTAATTAAAAAATCATAAGTAAGAACTGTCTTCTAAGGAGGTACCGTACTTTTGCAGATAACACTCACCTTGCAGTGCTAGCATCCCAATATCAGATCTCGGCAAGAACTATATCTGCATGGAGTTTGTATGTTCTTCTTGTGTTTGTGTGAACTTTTTCTGGGCATTCCATTTTCTTCCCACATTAATACTGACAAGTTAATTGGTTTCTCTCAAATTTGCCCTTTGATTATTATAAGGGTAATAGACTCTGACTATGGTAGGGATTAGATTGTGAGCTCCAGAGGGACAGGACAGTTAGGCTCGGCCCACACTAGGACAGAATACACAAGGTTATGTTACCTACAATTCTGTCTTCTGATTCAGCTTATCCAGGTTGATCCATACTTCAAGTTTTTCACACTTTTTCTGTCAGTTTTTGTTCAGTTTTCTGTGCAGCAAACTAGACTAAGAAAGGATGTGATAGCAACTTTCCTGGTCTTTTGTGAGGAGGGGTTTCTGACCAGATATGTTTAGAAATCTTGTTCTTCTGGACGTTCTTATGGTCTGGGTGCCCTTTATCATACAGTAGAGGGTGCTCATGCACTGCAAATTGTAGGTCTTTTGCACTAAAATAGGGTTTGTCATTTTGTTTAAAAGATCTCTCCTGGGCCCACGTGCAATTATCTTTTTCTCCTGAGTTTTCTCCTAGGAGATAATTTTTCATCTTCTATTTAAAATAACTTTTCAGCACTTTTTAACTGAAAAAGTACCAAAAAGTAGGTGAAAAAGTACTATTGTAATTATTTTGAGTATGTTCTCACTTGCTGGGGGTTCTGAATGGTTCCTAATCCTCACTATATACAAAATACAATTATTTGTAGTGTATACCTGCTGTATGTAACTGAGTCTACATATAAGTGGGCAAACTGGAAAAACAATGTGTCTATAGTCCTAATCCTACGATTTTCCTAAAATCACATAGTATTATTTTGTTAACGACCGCCTAACGCCGATAGGCGGCGGCAGGTCGTAAGTGAAATTACATGGAAACGGCCGCTCCTACGAGCGGCCTTTCCATGTCAGTTCACGGAGGGTGTCTCCGTGAACAGCCTGCGAGCCTCCGATCGCGGCTCGCAGGCTAAATGTAAACACCCGGGGAAGAAATCCCCGGTGTTTACGTCGCACGGCGCTGCTGCGTAGCAGCGCTGTAAAGGAGATCGGCGATCCCCGGCCTCTGATTGGCTGAGGATCGTCACCATCTGATAGGCTGAAGCCTATCAGAGGCGGGAAAAGGACGGATCGCCGTCCTGTACCGCCCATAGAGGAGAGGGACGCAAAGAGAGGTAGGCCTAAAATCGCTGCGGAGGGGGGCTTTGAGGAGCCCCTCCCCCCGCAAGGCACAAGTAGCCGGCGGCGATCAGACCTCCCCAGCAGGTCATCCCCCTAGTGGGTAAAAAGGGGGAGGGGGGAGTCTGGTCGCCCTACGTGCCCGCTGATTTGTGCTGTGGGCTGGAGAGCCTACCCAGCACAGATCAACTAGAATTTGCCCGGTCCTTAAGTGGTTTAAAGTGTACCCAAGCCAAAGCTCCGCTACAAAATCAGATACTTATCTTTAAGAGAGAAAAGCCTCAGGAGGTTGAGGTTTCCCTCGCTATTCCTTGGTCCCCCGTTGCTGAGCACGGCCCCAGAATATTAGAGACAGTGTATTGTTGCTAATCACACCGAGGGCCAGGCAGCTCCTCTTCTTGGTTCAAGTGCGCACAATAGCCAACTGAGCCCGCCCGTGCTTGCACAGTAGCAATGCATACATTTTAACCATAAAGTGGAGCTGTGTGGCGATGATTGTGAAGCAACGGGGGGCTTGTTACAACTGCGGGAAGCCTCATTAGTATCCTTAGGCTTCCCTTATATAAATAGTAGCAGATTTTGAACCGGAGCTCCGGCTCGGGTTTGCTTTAAAGTTTGTTTTTTTTTTATCTTTTTCAGCCCTCACACAGACAAATCTTGAACTTTTTTTTTTTTTAATCCGTTCCCTGCACTCAGAAGTGCTTCTCTCCAATTCAAGAGTTTTACCAGATTTGATTGGTTGTCAGAAGCAGTAGAGTGTTGTACCAGGTTAGCCATCAGTAAAAGCAAGAGGTTTTGAATCAGGATGATACCATTTATTGGCTAACTTAGAGGTAAAAAAAAGTAAGTTTTCTCAGACTTCCTGTATACAGCCAATAAATGGTATCATCCTAATTCAAAACTTCTTCATTAGTTAGTGTGAATTATTCTGCAGTTCAACTGCAGAGAAACAGGCATTTAGAGCCTTAAGGTGGCCACACACCATACAATTTTTTAAATATCTGTTCAATTTAAGAATTGCAATCAATTTTTCTGACTTGTAACATTTCAAAAATATGACCAATGTACCACACACATATGTAAAAAATTTTCCCCAATTATGATAAAAATTATTGGAAACTCTGAGAACATTTCTAGGGTGTGTATATTAATAAATTGACAATCTACCACACACCATACAATCTTTAGAAATAGTGAAGAAAAATATCTGGCATTCCGGGTCGAAAAAAAATCGAAGAAAACGGGAAATCCGATCGGATTTTTCAGTCCAATGAAAAAAAGCTTTCGATTTTTTGGGGAGATCCGATCGTTTTTATCGAATTGCCGTAAAATCGGATCATTTTATTGTATCATGTGTGGCCACCTTTACATTTAAACCCTTTAAAAAAGGAATGTGGTGCACAGCCTAGTTCTAAGTAGGATTGGGACCACATGCAGAAATGTTTAATTAGCTCCCATCCAGAGAAATTCAGATTTTTTTTTATCTGTTCCCTGTGTTTTTTTCAGCTACACAGGAGTCTTATAACATCTAATTAGTTATCAGTGAGAGTTACACTCCAGTCTTACTACAGAGAAGCCATCATTTAGAGCCTTGGATTTTTAACACTTTTTAGTGAACAAAAAAAAAAAGGAACACAGGCTAAACTTCTGTGTAGGCTTTTCATTGTAGTTTAAAGGACTTCCGAGGCCAAAATCCGGGCCCAAAACATAAAAAAAGTTAGCTACCTTCATGGCTTTGTAAGGCACGGAGGACGCCGTCCGCGCCCTCCGTGCCGTTCCGCCTGGTCCCCTCTGGTGAATAGCCCCCCGAAAGGCTGCGACCCCACGGTCCGGGTCGGCATCTTCTGCCCCTATAAAGATGGCCGCCGGAGCTGGCCACGGCTGCGCAGTCCGCATAGCCGCTACTGCGGCTGCGCAGCTCTAGGGCCAACCCTCCGATCCACGCTGCCTGTTACGTGATCGGGGGGTTGGCCCTAGAGCTGCGCAGCCGCAGTAGCGGCTATGCGGACTGCGCAGCCGTGGCCAGCTCCGGCGGCCATCTTTATAGGGGCAGAAGATGCCGACCCGGACCGTGGGGTCGCAGCCTTTCGGGGGGCTATTCACCAGAGGGGACCAGGCGGAACGGCACGGAGGGCGCGGACGGCGTCCTCCGTGCCTTACAAAGCCATGAAGGTAGCTAACTTTTTTTATGTTTTGGGCCCGGATTTTGGCCTCGGAAGTCCTTTAAAACTTTATCTCATCATGTCACTTCAGGGTCTCTTTAACCTCTTGCCGACAGCGTCACGCCAATGGGCGTGGCCGTGGCGGCAGCCCCAGGACCACCTAACGCCAATTGGCGTAAAGTCCTGGGGCTCTGTTTTGCAGGAGATCAGACCCCACCAACAGAGAGCTCTGTTGGTGGGGAGAAAAGGGGGGGTGGGGGAATCACTTGTGTGCTATGTTGTGCGGCCCTGCAGCTTGGCCTTAAAGCTGCAGTGGCCTGTTTTTTTTACTAAAAATGTCCTGGTCACTTGGGGGGTTTAGCCGTGCAGTCCTCAAGAGGTTAACTGTATGCCTGCATGTCAAACAAAGTTTCCATATCAAATACAGGTGACTTGACACTCAGTCTACAACAATACTCCTCCCTATTTCCTGTATTTATGATGAGAACCATTGTTATTATGTGCAGTTATGGACCACACTGTAAGCCCAGGATCTCTCTGGCCTATCACCACTGTCATAGTGTAAAATATCTTTTCTGCATGTTAAAGTCCCAACATTTCTGCCCTTTCATTTTGGATTTTTGGCTTCTTCCACATAAGTAGGGCTGAAGGTGTTACCCAGTAGCTTTGTATAGGCACCATAATAATTTGCAAGGTTATATAAGGTTGGGATGGGCACTCATGAAAGTTCCTCCTACTGTGCAGAAGCTTATGCAACCACTTGCTCACCATCAGTTTACTGTACACCAAGATAATTTGAAGATAATAATCCTCCAAAGTAGCCACAATCACAGAATGTTTAAGGATGCTGATAATAATAACAGGAAGATGATCTTCAGGAGTACCGATATTAACTGTTTGCAGGAAAACACACATAACTATGGCTACACTATGCAATCTAACTTTACAATCAATCAATAATCTTACCTTTTTTTCCTATCTTTTATGTAGTACTAGTTTGTAGCCCGCCTGTTAGATAACGAGCGCTAGGCTCTTTTTCATAAGCCATGCGCGCGCTCGATCACGCTCCCCGCCACGAGCACACGGCCTCGCACGCACACGGCTGTGATTTCCACCGCTCGCACCAACGGCCGCCCGCCACCTTGTCCCCATCCTCCTCCTGTCGGCTACACATGTGCAGTAGCCAAAAAACACAGACACAGACAGGAGGATGACGCAGGGACAGTTAGGGTTTATTATATAGGATAAGAGACTACCTGAAAAATATATCCAAGTCACAGTGAATCTATTGGTGTAATTTTCTGGCAGATTTACTTGCCAGATTGATTATTATTATGTCTGATCTGAATTTCGATCGCTTTTTCAATTTTCCGATTTTTTTTTTTTTGATCATTTGTTATCATTTTTTAATCAATTTTCATAGAACTGAACGGAAATCGATAAAAAAAAAATTTAAAAAAATTATTTGAAAATTGAAAAATTGATCGAAATTCAGATCAGACATGTTGGAAATAATCGATCTGGCAGGTGAATCTGCCAGAAAATTGTATAGTGTGTACCTAGCATAAGATTGTATAAAATTGTACAGTGAGATTGCATAGTGTGTGGCCATCTTAAAAAAGACAGCTGAAGCGAGAGGATAATAGAGGCTGCCATATTTCTTTTTTTTTTTTTTAAGCAATGCCAGTTGCCTGGCTGTCCTGCTGAACCTCTGCCTCTAATACTTTTAGCCATAGACCCTGAACAAGCATGCAGCAGATCAGGTATTTCTGACATTTTTGTCAATTCTGACAGGATTAGCTGCAAGATTGTTTCTTGTGTGATTCAGACACTATTGCAGCCAAATAGATCAGCAGGGCTGCCAGGAAACTGATATTGTTTAAAAGGAAATAAATATGGCAGCCTCCTTATACTTCTCACTGCAGTTGTCCTTTAAGGCCCTAGGGCCTAAACCAACATCACTGAAATGATTCCAGCAAGACAGCTTACAAGAGTCTTGCTCTGTGCCTGTGGCAACTGTGAGTGCTGTATTAATATTTATGTCTAATTAAAATACTATTAATCTGGGTGCCAGATGGTGCTCCGATCATTATAGCTAATACTCTGGGCACTGTAATTAGGCATGTGCAAAACGTTTGGGTCTGTGCATTTTGGGTGCGTGATATTTGACACATATTAGCTGACACTATTGGCTCACCTTTCCAGCATGCAGCAGTACACATCTATGTAACTGTAATACTATTCTCTGTTTAACAGTCATCACACTGAAAATATACAGTACAGCACCGTAACCTTGCACAGCAACAAGAGTGTCAAACTCAAATTCAACGGGGGCCGAAATTGTACACTGGGACCTAGTTGTGGGCCAACCTCGATGTCTACTGCTCCCTTATAAAGTTCCCTGGTGCCTAATGACCCCTCTCCAACCCTTATACAGTTCCCTGGTGTCTAGTGATCCTCCCTCCTCTATATAGTTCCCTGGTGTCTAGTGGTCCCCACCCTACCCTATACAGTTCCCTAGTGTTTAGTGCTTCCCTCCTATCTCCCCATATGGCTTCCCTGGTGATCTACGGCTTCACCTCCAATATAGTTTCCCTGATGGTCTAGAGTGGGCCAAACATAATGCAGAGTGGGCGAACCACTTGAGGGCCAAAAATAAATGCCTCTGAGGGCCAGATTTGGCCTGCAGGCCGGAGTTTAACATGCATGACCTAGGTGGTAGATGGATTAGTTTGGTGTATTCAGGATACACATGACATTACAACTGTATCTATGTGTACGTTTTAGTGCCCTGAAAAACTTCAATACAAATGTGGCAGTTGACAGTGGCATGATCTCTGTGTTACCAACAAGATGACCCTTGTCTAGCCCAGCCAGTGCCAGGGCAGGGTGAATCTGAGACATACTGCACAATTGTGTAAGATGCCATGGACACATTGTCCACATTGTCCAACTTTAAAGATGGCCAGGGTGGTTATACAGAACTGCGTATTAGAGGAACTTAAAGAGTACCCAAGCCAAAGCTCAGGTACACAATCAGATACTTACCTTACAGGATACATCCAAGCTGATAAAAAAAAAACGAGACCTACGTACCCGGGGCTTTCACCAGGCCCTGGCAGCCGATATGTTCCTTGTCACAGCTCCGGTGTCCCAGGATCCCTTCCCTTGGAGATGCCAACCTCACCAGGTCGACATCTACTGCGCCTGCGTGAGGGCCACTCTTGATCGAGCTCACGTGTTTTGGTGTGACCATGTGAGCTCAATCGAGAGAGGCACTCGCACAGTCGCAGTAGATGCTGACCTGGTGAGGTTATAATATTGTCTGCTAACATTCTACAGAGAAAGAGTCCTAGTTTTACCAGCCTTTAGGGTTTATGAGGTGCTCTAGAATTCTTAAAGGATATCTGAGGTAAAAATTAACTGATGAGAAAAACAATTTTCCCACAGTTTTATTTTATATTTAAATCTAGTTTTTAAATGTTGACCGTTTCATTGTCTCTGCTCCGTGACACCTTCACTGAAACATGCCAGACCTCAAATCTATGAATTATTGAGTACTATATGAGTCGCGGCTTGGCTTTCTATTGGAGGAAGCTAACCGAGGAGGAGAGCGGAGCTTGTTATCAAGGGGTCGATGCGGAGGAGGCTGATTGACAAGCCTCAGACAAACAAAGCAGGCTAGCGACAAGCAGATTGTCGCTAGCCTGGCGATCTTTTCAGGGGGGACAGCAGAGCGCGTGAGGGGGGGGGGGGGGAGGGGCTGGCAGCGGCGATAGAATGATACAGAGGCATGTCATTGTGCACATGACATGCCTCTGGGTCCTATTAGGATTTTAATATTCTGCCTCGGGTTCTCTTTAAATATTTCATGCCAAACAAGATACAAAACCTAATGTATTTAAGAAATCAAAGGACTTACAAAATGTGACCTCTGTGTCCTAACTTGTCAGAAAGATCTACACAAGGGTATCAAACAGAGAAGCAGGTTGGCACTTGCAACTGAATGTTGTAAAATAGCTTTAATTGATCCGGCTAATGCAACATAACATGCATAGTGCTTCTTCACATAAATGGATCCTACAGGGTCTCATGAAGCTATGGGGTAAGGTGGGAGTAGTGGAATGCCTGACGATCGTTTCGCTCCCCTGAGCATCCTCCGAGACCCTGCACACATCTACACAAGGGCACTAATCAAGAAAATTTAAATTTATTTATAGAATTGTATACAAAATAAAGTTCACCTCTTACCATCTACACAAGTAACATTCCCATAAGAGCACCATACTGCTCCTCCAATCCTCGCAATCTGCGGACATACAAGACCTCGCTTTTCCTTAACCTCCAGCCCCCTCTCGGTTAGGGTCCCCCAAGGCTCTGTTCCTGGTCCTTTGCTGTTTTCACTTTACACTGCTTCCATTGGCAAACTCATCTCCTCCCTGAGTTTCAGCTTCCTCCTATACGCAGACGACACCCAGATCTACCTCCATACCAAGGATCTCTCCACCCTCACCATGGAGAAGGTATCCTCCTGCCTCTCAACCATCTCATTACTGATGTCAGCTAGGTTCCCAAAGTTACACCTGGACAAAACAGAATTTCTAATTTTCCCACCCTGTGCAATCTCCCCCCGCAACCACCACCCCTAAACCATAACTAGGACTGCAATTTCCATTTACAGAACATCTCCATGATCCACCCATTCCTGCATTCCTGCCAAATTCCTTGTCCATGGCTTCATCATTATTATTTTTTATTATTATTACTTAGTATTTATATAGCGCCGACATATTACGCAGCGCTGTACAGTGTATATATATATATTGTCTTGTCACTAACTGTCCCTCAAAGGAGCTCACAATCTAATCCCTACCATTGCCATATGTCTATATTATGTAGTGTAAGTACTGTAGTCTAGGGCCAATTTTTTAGGGGGAGCCAATTAACTTATCTGTATGTTTTTGGAATGTGGGAGGAAACCGGAGTGCCCGGAGGAAACCCACGCAGACACGGAGAGAACATACAAACTCTTTGCAGATAGTGCCCTGGCTGGGATTCGAACCAGGGACCCAGCGCTGCAAGGCGAGAGAGCTAACCACTACGCCACCGTGCTGCCCGTTACGCCACCTCTGCCTGTGCTACTGCAACACCCTCATGTCAAGCCTCTGAACCACATTGCCTACAATGCATCATAAACACAGCAGTCAGACTCATCTACTCCTGCCACCACTCCATTTTCATGACTCACTTATGCAAATGTCTTCACTCGCTCCCAATTCACGTCAGAATCAGCTTCAATATCCTATGCCTGACCTGCAAATTTATACATAAGTCCTGCCCATCCTACATCTCTGACCTGGTCCGCAGATACACAACCACCCGCCCACTGTGCTCCCCCAATGACCTCCTCCTAACCACACTAAACATCTCCCATCCCCATGCACGACTACAGGACTTCACTAGAGCCGCCCCCATCCTGTGGAACTATTTACCACTACCACTATTTACCACTACCCATCAGGCTTGCCGCCTCCTTCAGCACCTTCAAACAAGCTCTTAAAACTCACCTCTTCGAGAAGGCCTACCCTTCCTTGCCTCTCTTTCTCAAAATTTTGAGTTTTAAGATTTTTGTTACATTTCCATGCATGTTATCTGCTTTTTATTAATTCACGTGAACATTTTTTTTTACAGAAAACCTTTGCTCTTTTTTGTTCCTTTTTGTTTATCAATTTTTTCAGAATAAAGCGGGGCATGACTTAGACTGTAGAATGTGTTGTGGGGCAGATTTCAAGGCTTTGGAGATGTAAATACAACCTTGCCTGTGCAGCCTTACAATAAGTATTCTGACTATTGACCTAATCTATTTATCAGATAATTGATAGGTTATTTTATTGCTACCATGCGTTAATCTATAAATATATGACTATGATTGTTCTTAAATGAGGTTACTGTTACCAATACAAGGAAAACACCACTTCATGATTACATGAAAATATTTACTTTGCTGCAAGCAATCTGTTACAAAACACAGACTTTAATCTCAGATGCCTGGCTGCAGAGGACATGCCCTCATTATCAATGTAAAATGGACCCAAACAAAAAGTCCTCATGCATAGCCGTGTCAAAAGGCAGCACTTCTGAAAGTATAATGACTTAAAGCAAACCTGAACTAAATATTAAAAGTCAAAATAAACATACACACGCCATACTGTAATCTACTTATCGATCTCTTTCTCCTCTCCTGTGCCCTGTTTGTCCACTGTGATCAATGAGATTCTCCATCCTCCATTTTGAAAATCGGCATTACCCCATAACAGCTTCCTGGTCAGCCCACTGTTAAACTGTAATATCACCCATTTGAGCCATAGGAAAACATGGACAATACTTTGCTCATCAGTTGTCCTTTCATTTATAACTGGCAGCAACTGATATATTTCAGTTCTGGCAAAATCTTGTCAGAACTGGAATGAAAGAAAGAAGAAAATGGTAAGCTTCTGAGAGGAACTAACAGAGAAGTAAGTATGTAATCATCATTTGCAGGTATATAATGTGTTTATTTGAAATAGTCTTACTCGGTTCAGGTCTCCAATTCCCTCCTCCCTTCCTCAGGAGCAGTTGAAAAAGTCATGGCCAAAAATGGGCGCAATTGTTATTTATCGATATATGTTGGCACAATTGTTATTTATCGTAATATAGAAAGCCATTGCGCTATTTAGCGGGTGGCTGCAATCAAATTGAAAATTATTGTATTATTGTTAGCGGGATTAGGGGTTGTTAAGGTTAGGCACCACCAGGGGGGTCTTAGGGTTAGGCACCACCAGGGGGGTCTTAGGGTTAGGCACCACCAGGGGGTCTTAGGGTTAGGCACCACCAGGGGGACATTAGGGTTAGGCACTGCCAGGGTGGTTTTAGGGTTAGGCACCACCGGGGGGTGTCTTAGGGTTTAGCACCTCCAGGGTGGTTTTAGGGTTAGGCACCACCAGGGGGATTTTAGGGTTAAGCACCACCACGGGGGGTCTTAGGGTTAGGTACCACCAGGGGAGGGTTCTGTGTGAGAGTAGGGAGAGGTTAGGTTATAGTTAGGTTCAACATTATCAGCAAATTTACCAATAATGTAATACCGCAATTAAATTGTTATTTACTGTTTTTGATACCGTTTTTGTTATTTAACATTGCGCTTAAATTGTTTTTTTTACCAATATTGCTAGTAATATCGTTACCAAAATTAGCTTGCCACTATTTCAAATGTATGCCCATCCTCTGCCTCTCCTTCTCACTCTTTGCTACTTTTTTTTCAGCATTTCCATAAACCTTCCAGCAAGCTCTAATTTATGTTCCCTGCCAAACTCAGGAGTCAGTTTTTAAGGTAATATGAAACTTAGAAGGAGAGCTCAGAGTCAAATATTATTCCCAGACAGAGTGCAATAGGCGTTGAGCTACTCAAGTGTTCTCTACATTTAGTTTCACAAATCTTTTATGGAAATGTATTAAAATAAGAAATTATACCAGTGGCTGAATAAACTGAATCATATTTACAGCTTTGGAAAATGGTTATATTCATCCAGCATAATGCAGGCTAATACACATTTTCCTAACGTAATCTCTTCTCACAGAGACTAGTAACCAAAACAATGATTCAACTCTTACATTTTAACCCTAGGTCCATAGAGGACCACATACCGGTACTTATGATCTTTACCATCATAACATGTCAGTACTGCTGGATTCACATTAGAAGGAGAATAGTTTTGTCAAGATATTAGTGCTCCCTATAATCTCTATCCATGGCTTTGAAAGTGTGGCATATTGTCTACTATTGTGCATTAATATGTTCACTTACTGTATATGGTTCATTTTATTCAGAACTTGGTCAACCCTTAAATCAGGTTTGAGCCATTGTGTGACAACATGTAGTTTGGTGGCTATTGCTATGAATCAATTAATTGTACACGTTTGTGATTTGCATATTTAACTTGATCTGGTTTAAGCCCCAGAAGGAATATTTTGGGGTCTTTAAAATGTACCTGTTGTGGTAGAAAAAGTTCTAATTTACTTACCTCAGGCTTCTTCCAGGCTCACAACGTTTTATAGGTCCCTCAGTTTCCTCTCTCTGCACTCCACTGATCAGCTGGGCCTCTTCAAAAGTCTCTCAGCTCACCATTCAGAAGATACTATGCATGGGCAGTAGCTCCCTAAACATGGTATATGGTGAACATAATGCATAATTTTAGAAAGTTGCGCTAAACTTGTTTGGGGGGCATGCCATTTATCCACCTATTTATAGTATTTGGGGATATTCTGTCTAATTTTGGGATTTGTGGGACATGCCTTGCTACTTTTGTCCACATGCCCTCCTAATTATGTTAATTATGTTTTTGGGGAGCATACTGTTAAGTATTTGACATGCCTAATGTTGTTATTTTGGAGACATGCTGCCTCATTTTATTATTTGAGAGACATGCTGCCAAAACTTCTTAATCTGGGACATGGTGGCTAAAACTATTTTTTTGAGGGGACATGCTCTCCAAACCTCTTGTTTTTGGCAGGACATGCAGCCTAAAAAGGTTATTTATGGGACATAACTGTCTAATCTTATTTGGGGGTCACGAGCAGGGACGGTTCTCTCATGAAGCAAGGTGAAACATTTGCATCAGGTGCAGAGGTTACAGAGGCAGCATTTTGGTAACAGCATGCAGTCAGAGTAGGAGGAGAAGTGAGGGGAGAGCGAGGTGAAGAGGCCATTCTGGGAAAAAGCAGCTTATTGTGCTATGTGAGGAGTCTGGCAGTGAGTGAGGAGGGGGAGGCAGGAGAGCAGCAGTGTTTCATTTGACTTGCACAGCAGAAGGGAAGAGGTGGCACTGCTGTCCTGACTGAGGAGGGGGCACATCCTCACAAGTTTGCCTCAGGCAGCAAAAAGTCGAGAACTGGCCCTGGTCACGAGGTCACTGAAGGTATTTGGTGGACACACCTTCTGATTTTATTATTGGGGACATGTTTCCTAATTATGTTATTTTTGAGGATTTTATGTTATCTACAGGACATGCTGCCGAATGTAAATTTGGAAAAATGCCTGACTAATGAAGTTATTTGGGCAGCATGTCTGCCTTATTATTTTATTCAGTAAGACATGGTATCCATTTATGCTATTTTGGGGAGTATAGTGCCTAATTATATTATTTTGATGAGCATGCTGTCAGTTATGTAATTTGGGGAACATGCCATCTATTATTAAGATCTCATCTCAGATCTCATCTGGTGCTTAGGGACTTTTTTCTGTGCAACCCACAGCAAAACCTATAGTTGTGCTACGGGCTCCTCTAAATTCTGTGAAAGGGGCACAAAAATGGCAGATTAGGGAAAAACTGGGTCCCTATGTGGTCCTGGGCCCCACAGCAGCTGCTACAGCTATTTATACACCCCTATGTGCAATGTAATATGGTACCATACTTGTTTAAAGGAACATATTTGTGCGAATTTGAACGAGAAGCTCTATAGCAAAAAGGATAAGTAATTATAGTGCTAATAATGCAACACCTTCCATAAGTAAATGGAAACCGTTCCTGTACAAGCTTTCTATCATGGCCTTTTCTCTGAAAAAAAATATGTGCTCAATGAAATGTGAAGGCTTCTCTTGCCTGCAAAGCATGTTGCTTTCTGTGCACTTGTGATGAAGGTCTACCTTTCATGATTTCAGATTCACTTTCTTAAACTCTTTCAATCCACTGTAGATGATTTCAATCCACTGTGTCTTGTAGAGGATGCAGTCAAAGAGGATATTTGTACATATAGATTTGATTGTTCATGTTTGGCGAGTGTATACAGGTGTCCTCCTGTGCTTAGCAACCTCCTCCCCAGCAGAGGAAAATCCACACTAGAGCTCACAGTGGGGCACCTCCTGCACTCCTCTCCTCCCCCTCCTTCTAGAGGACAGCAAGTGCTGTATGGAAGAGAGCCAAAAAGGATGTCTTTAGCGTGATCTTGGGTAAACAGTCACCTGAAATGAACTCAAGAGCTTGTTGTGGGCGGATATTATTTACAGTGCTGCTTAAAGTGAAATGACACTCTTGGTAAAAACATTTTTTTGCTGTATACCTGTTTCAGTGCTGCACCAATTTTTTTTCAGTCGAAGGCCATGTCCTTCCTGTGGCCGTGTCACTAAGCTGGTTCTTTATCCTATTCTAGAAATTAGTGCGACTAGTCAGTGATAATGACTGCCTGCTATTGTTGACAGTTCTATTATATCTAACCTATGTAATAATTTCCCTGTCCTTGCGTCCTCCTGAGTTGGTGTGTCCATTGTGCCCAGTGCACATGCGCGGCATGTGGGTGGCTTTAGACAGCGGTCGTGAATGGGTATGCGTGCATGGGTCACGTGTTGCAGCGGGTAGCAGCCCTTGGCCTAGCACCCGTTATTTAGCTCTCCTATTACTCAGTGAAGCCACCCATTACAGGAGATGACTAGTAGTTAAGTCAGGATGGTGCAAGGGGCCGGGCTAAGGTCGACTTTTATCTAACCTCAACCAAAATGCTAACCTGACCTGAACTCTAACAAAGTCCTTCGGCCTCTAACATCTGAAATCATACTTACTTGTTCAGACTGACAGTTCCAAACAATGGGGCTCCATGCAGCAGTATTTTACACTGGCATTCGATGGTAAAGACTGCCACTATGCAACGCACACATGCCAGTAATCATTACCACTATTAGACCAGTAAGGAACAGTCACAGCAGCAGATGCAATTCCCCTCACAGGCTCTTAGGAAAAATAGCCCAATAGTGGTCGCAACCTCTGCAACTACTGGGCAGCACGGTGGCGTGGTGGTTAGCGCTCTCGCCTTGCAGCGCTGGATCCCTGGTTCGAATCCCAGCCAGGTCAACATCTGCAAGAAGTTAGTATGCTTTCCCCGTGTCTGCGTGGGTTTCCCTTGGGCACTCCAGTTTCCTCCCACATCCCCAAAAACATTCAGATAAGTTAATTGGCTTCCCCCTAAAATTGGCCCTAGACTACAATACATTCACTAAACAATATAGACATATGACTATGGTAGGGACTAGATTGCATACCTCCCAACTTTTTGAGATCAGAAAGAGGGACACTTAACCACTTCAGCCTTCAGTCATTTTCACTTTATGCATCCGAGCAATGTTCACCTCCCATTCATTAGCCTATAACTTTATCACTACTTATCACAATGAACTGATCTATGTCTTGTTTTTTACGCCACCAATTCGGCTTTCTTTGGGGGGTACATTTTGCTAAGAGCCACTTTACTGTAAATGCATTTCAACAGGAAGAATAAGGAAAAAACCGAAAAAATGCATTATTTCTCAGTTTTCGGCCATTATAGTTTTAAGATAATACATGCCTGCATAATTAAAACTCACGTATTGTATGTGCCCATTTCTCCCGGTTATTACACCGTTTAAATTATGTCCCTATCACAATGTATGGCGACAATATTTTACTTGGAAATAAAAGTGCATTTTTTCCGTTTTGCATCCATCACTATTTACAAGCTTATAATTAAAAAATAAAATAGAAATACTTCATGTTTACATAGATATTTAAAAAGTTTAGACCCTTAGGTAAATATTTATGTGTTTTTTGTTTTTTTTCATTGTAATGTGTTTTTTTTTTTATTATTAAACATTTTATGTGGGTATTTTTGGGACGGTGGGATGCAAATCAATTTTTTTTGTACATATTGGTCTATTTTTTTAATTTTTTTTTGCATTTTAATGCAGTTAGCTTTTTGGCCACAAGATGGCAGCCATGAGTTTGTTTACAATGACGTCACTCTAAGCATAACACGGACGCTTAGAGTGACGTCGGGGGAAATAGGAACAGAAAAACCTCAGCTTCCGTGTGAAGCTGACGTTTTTTCTCGGGGGGAGAGCAATCAGTGATCGGGCACCATAGCCCGATTCACTGATTGCCTGGCTAGCGAACGGGCCGGGAGTGCGCGTGCACGCGCGCGATCGGCCGCGGGGGGGCGCGGCAGCGCACATGGCCTCCTGGGCGTAGCTACTACGTCCAGGAGGCCAAAGTAGTTAAACCACACCTCTTACCACGCCCCTAACCACACCCCCTATCACGCATACAATAAAGGATTTCATAAGAAAAAAGTTGTTTTATATTTCGAACCACTTCATCCCAGTACATTTCCTTCATATTAATGTTCGAAAATAAGAAATATATATCAATCAAAAGGAAGGGAATAGTTTAAACTCATTTTTCAGTAGTAATATACATAATTTAGATACATCTGTACCTGGGTCCTGAAAGAGGGACAAATGAGGAAGAAAGAGGGACTTGATTTCCAAAGAGTGTCAGTTGGGAGCTATAATTTATGCACAGTACCAGAGCAAGCAGCCTGTTCACATCCTATTGTGAACAGGAGAATGCACGTCTACATGGATGCTGGGGCTGCCTGAAACTCTCTCTACACGGCTGAGCAGAGACCTCTCTCTTCCAGCCAGCCGTAGTTCTAGCTGATCAGGGTCGGGTGACAGGGGGCTGTAGCTCAGCTCAGCCAGGATAGCTATGAGGCATGAGCTGCTAAGGAGACTCCAGGCTGAGGCTGTGCAGAAGGAGAGAGCAGAGCAGCCATCAGCCCCACATCGCTCAGATCTGCCCGCAGGCAGGGACGGATCTAGGGGGGGGGGGCAGGCGGGTCTCTTGCCCCAGGTGCAGTTTGTTGGATTCTTAAAAAGGCGGCAAAATGAATGGCAGTTTAGGCGTCAAAACTTTACCTTTAGGCACCAAAGCCTGACCTTGCCCCAGGCGCAACTTGGTCTAGATCCGTCCCTGCTCGCAGGAAGAGCCGTGGGCGGTCTTAACAAGACTGACAGCAGCTCCATCCTATTCAGTGGTGACAAGGAACTTCTCTTACTCGCAGCTCCGTCCAGCAAGCTAGCAGTGGGGGAGGGATTTTTGTTGTCACGGTGCTGTCGGATTTCTCAGGCTAAAACGGCTGACCATGAGGCGGAATCCAGCCTCTCAAACCGTGAATGTCCCGCCCAAATCGTGACTGTTGGGCCGTATGAGATTGTGAGCTCCTCCGAGGGACAGTTAGTGACAAGATAGATATATATATATATATATATATATATATATATATATATATATTACATTACTCTGTACAGCGATGCAGAAGATGTCAGCGCTATATAAATAATAATAATAACAATAACTCCGATTTCCATGTCTGTGGTCCCAATACTTCAACCTGTTAGCATACAAGGAATGTATTGTATATGCAACAACTACTGTATGACTAGTATACTGCATGGCCACTAGATGGCAGTGTTACTTTTATGTGTGTTCCTGTTCTTGCTGTGTCATAGTGATAAAATAAAAAGTTCTGTGCTCCTTGGTTCCTGAGCAGAGTTCAGTGTAACACATAGACTAGTCTGCCTGTCCTTTGTGTAGCCTAAGAAGTTATATCCATCACAACCCTCCCAGCATGAGGCCTGGAACCCACTAGCAGTATGTTACTAAGCCATTACTAAGCAGCTGTGATTTTAAAAGCTCTTGCTAATGTAATACTATGGATGTGATCCCACTTGAGTGATGTGATTTTATAAAAATCCCCCATAGCATTGCATTAGCAAGAGCTTTTTCAAATCACTAGTGCTTAGAAAAGGCTGCTAGTGAGTTTGAGACCTGACCCTGATCTTGCTGTACTCAGCTTGACAGTAACAAGTATTACTAATCATTTTGAAATGCGGCTTTCAATGAAGCAACCTCAGATTATGTAACTTGGTGAACACATTCCAAGCATAGTTTTTTTTTTCCTGTATCCATTCTTATCAGCTATTGTAAAATATTTCTGGCAATCATTTTTTGTCCGATCAAACATATATTTATGAATCTTTACTATGCGCAGATGAGAGGTGTGAGGTCCATCTTGTTTCTACAGAGGTCAGGCAGCTGCCTGAACACAAAGTCATGTCAGGTCATAACTATGGCTTTCTGAGATTGTCATAGCGACGGAAGATGGTATGAATGAGAGGATATCATCTACCCTAAAGGGAATTTACAGTTTCTGAGTTTATAGTCTCATTAAGTGATGATTTTGCAATCAATTTACAGAAGGACTAAGGAAATAAAAAGCTACTAATAACAATAAAATAAATCATTACACTCTAATTACATCATCTAAATTGGTTAACCACTTAAGTGCTGAGTCACACAGGCTTTGTCGGGCGGTGTGTTTAGCCGATGGTAAACAATTTTCTGCAACCAAACAGAAAAGTGTTTGGCATCGGTTCCCGTCGTTCAGGGGCGGCGCCAGGGGGGTGCTTGGGGGTGCTCGAGCACCCCCTAGAATTGTCCAAGCACCCCCAAAGCACCCCCTGGAGTGAACTGACTTCAGGCGTCTGAAAGACGCCAAGTCAGTTCACACAGCGGCAGCACGGAGCAGCAGGCAGGGCTACGGTAAGATGGCCGCCCGGAGCCCTGTTCTGCAGACTTCGAGTCTGCAGTGCATGACTTCGGGCGGCCATTTTCCCGTAGCCCTGCTCTCAGTATGCAGGGCAGGCAGGAAGTCTCGTCGTGACGTCGGGAAGGAAGAGGATCGTGGGCGCGCGGGCGCTGCGCGCCACAATGAGGTCGGGACAGGAGGTCGGGAAAGAAGGTCTTCTGGCTGTAGGTGAGTAAATGGGTTTTTCTTTTCTTTTTCAGGTGATGCTGATTGTGCATATTGGGGCCATATCTGCTACGGATTGTGCATATTGGGGTCATATCTGCTACGGATTGTGCATATTGGGGTCATATCTGCTACGGATTGTGCATATTGGGGTCATATCTGCTACGGATTGTGCATATTGGGGTCATTTCTGCTACCGATTGTGCATATTGGGGTCATTTCTGCTACCGATTGTGCATATTGGGGTCATTTCTGCTACCGATTGTGCATATTGGGGTCATTTCTGCTACCGATTGTGCATATTGGGGTCATTTCTGCTACCGATTGTGCATATTGGGGTCATATCTGCTACCGATTGTGCATATTGGGGTCATATCTGCTACCGATTGTGCATATTGGGGTCATATCTGCTACCGATTGTGCATATTGGGGTCATATCTGCTACCGATTGTGCATATTGGGGTCATATCTGCTACGGATTGTGCATATTGGAGTCATATCTGCTACCGATTGTGCATATTGGAGTCATATCTGCTACCGATTGTGCATATTGGGGTCATATCTGCTACCGATTGTGCATATTGGGGTCATATCTGCTACCGATTTGTGCATATTGGGGTCATATCTGCTACCGATTGTGCATATTGGGGTCATATCTGCTACCGATTGTGCATATTGGGACCATATCTGCTACCGATTGTGCATATTGGGGTCATATCTGCTACCGATTGTGCATATTGGGGTCATATCTGCTACGGATTGTGCATATTGGAGTCATATCTGCTACCGATTGTGCATATTGGGGCCATATCTGCTACCGATTGTGCATATTGGGGCCATATCTGCTACCGATTGTGCATATTGGGGCCATATCTGCTACCGATTGTGCATATTGGGACCATATCTGATAACGATTGTGCATATTGGGGTCATATCTGATAACGATTGTGCATATTGGGGTCATATCTGATAACGATTGTGCATATTGGGGTCATATCTGATAACGATTGTGCATATTGGGGTCATATCTGATAACGATTGTGCATATTGGGGTCATATCTGATAACGATTGTGCATATTGGGGTCATATCTGATAACGATTGTGCATATTGGGGCCATATCTGATAACGATTGTGCATATTGGGGCCATATCTGATAACGATTGTGCATATTGGGGCCATATCTGATAACGATTGTGCATATTGGGGCCATATCTGATAACGATTGTGCATATTGGGGTCATATCTGCTACCGATTGTGCATATTGGAGCCATATCTGATAACGATTGTGCATATTGGGGTCATTGGACGTGTTTTTTGTTAAAATCTGCTCACATTACGTGTATTTTCTTGAGAACACCTGCACAATTATGTGAATTTTCTAGGAAAAGGGTCACCAAAACTTGGGCCCTCTGTCTTTGCGTTGCACTTTTAAAGGGAACCCGAGGTAAGAATAATATTGAGGCTGCCATATTTATCTCCTTTTAAGTAATACCAGCTGCCTGGCTGCCGTGTTGGTCCTCTGCCTCTAATTCTTTCAACCATAGACCCTGAACAAGCATGCAGCAGGTCAGGGGTTTCTGACAATATTGTCAGAACTGACAAGATTAGCTGCATGCTTGTTTCTGGTGTAATTCAGTTCACTACTACAGCCAAATAGATCAGCAGGGCTGCCAGGCAACTAAAATTGTTTAAAAGGAAATAAATATGGCAGCCACCATATCACTCTCACCCTGGGTTCACTTTAAATTACAGTTAGCCCCGCCCTCATCCGGTCATGACCACGCCCATTTTTCGCCGCGGCGCGCTTCGCGCGCCGCAGGTTGTAGCCACACCCATTTTTGGTCGTCAGCTCCCCCGGAAATTGGTCCAGCACCTGCATAGCACCCCCTAAAAAAAATTCCTGGAGCCGCCACTGCCGTCGTTTCATTATAGTGTTGCATTTTGAGCCCCTTGGGGGGGACAGAGCTGCTGAATGCAACTGCCCACGGCATGCTACCTGCAGCATCCGAAAAGTGTTGATCAACTACGACATCAGGTAAATGCCGGCAAAAGGCGGTAAACACATTGAGATGATCACTCCCATTTATCGTAATGAGGCAGTCCATCAATCCCAGTTGTAAACGACGTCCCCAAACCCTGGCAGTCACCTGTGTAAACTGCCCCTAAAATAATCCTCCACTTTCAGGCCCAGTGCACACCAAAACCGCTAGCAGATCCACAAAACACTAGCGGTTTTGGGTGCGGATTTCAGATATTTGGTGCAGTGCACACCGAGTGGATTTGGATGCGATCCGCCGGCCGCATCCGCCTGTTAGGGCCCGTTCAGACTGCACGCGTTTCCAGCCGCGTTTTGGAAACGCGTGCAGGAGGCAGACACGCACGACATCAGACAGTGCATAGAGTGCACTGTCTGATGTTCACACTGCATGCGTTCCGGACCTGTGCGGTCCGGGAACGCATGCTGCACGCAGATTTTGTAAAAACGCGCGGCTGTCCCATTCACTTTTCAGTGATGGGATCAGCCATGCAACGCACACAAACGCGGATGGCGTGCGTTCGTACGCGTTGCGTTCCGCACGCATGGCCATCCGCATTTGTGATCTGAACGGGCCCTTAATCCGCTTGGCTATTGTATTTGAATGGGCTGGTGCACACCGGTGGTTTGAGGTTTTTAGCAAACCGTAAACGTGCAGCAGGAGGCACGTTTGCTAAAAACCTCAAACCGCCGGTGTGTACCAGCCCATTCAAATACATTAGCCAAGCGGATTTTCAGGCGGATGCGGCCGGCGGATCTGCTCGGTGTGCACTGGGCCTCACTGAGGTTTTCTACAAATACACATCAATTCTGCACAATTCTTTCAAACTACTCGAGCATAGAAATGTATTTAATTAATTTATTTATTTAAGTATTTATATAGTGCCGACATATTACGCAGTGCTGTACTGAGTATATCGTTTTTTGTCACTAACTGTTCCTCAGAGAAGCTCACAATTGAGTCACTACCATAGTCATATTTGCTTTTAAAACTTGCAATGTATATTTTCCACTCAGGTGGATAGTCATGTTTAAGATACATTGCATGGTATGGAGTTTATTATAAACAGGTGATATCGTCTAAGCTCAACAAGTTATATTGATGTCAGGCATAATAAACTAGACCAGCATTGCAGTGCTGAAAACTGATAAGCAGACTACTTTTCATGTAAGCTTTAGATGCAACTGTTATATACATAGCCTGAACATATATAACAGCTAGATATGGCCAACAAGGTTCCAAAAATTCTGGCTTGCATGCAAATGTCATGCAAAATGTTTGCAGCTTGAAACTGGGTCAATCCAGGCTGGCATTTAGTGCATCTGATGGGCTTTGCTATTAACAGCTAAAGTCGGTGGGTTTTGGCGGGTTTTTAATCACAAATACTTTTTTCCTTTGAAACTTTAAAATCGATTTTCTCTAAAACTATGGAGTTTTGAATCAGGATGATACCATTTATTGGCTAACTTAGAGATGAGTAAACAGTGAGCTTTCAGCTTATAAAAAGCCTTTGTCGGACTGGTTGCAGGAACCAGTCCGACGAAGGCTTTTTATAAGCTGAAAGCTCACTGTTTACTCATCATCGCTAAGTTAGCCAATAAATGGTATAATCCTGATTCAAAACTCCTTGCTTTTACTGATGGCTAACACGGTACAACACTCTACTGCCTCTAAAACTATAATGTCTTTTTGAAAAAACATTCCTCTTGTTCCCACTGTTCTTCTTAACATATCTGGCAAATTTTGTGTTTCTAGCATGAAAGGGGACTTTGCTATTAACCGTTAAGTCGATGGGTTTTTAATCACGAATCAAGACTCGTGTTTCGTGATTAAATACAGTTATTCAACTCAAAACCGCACTCAAGTCGCATATCTGTTTGTATTCAACATTGTGATCACGGGTCAATTCATAAGTGGGCGGAGTCGAATTTGTGATCACGAGTCAATTCATAAGTGGGCGGAGTCGAATTCGTGATCACTCGAACTCGTGATTGAGAGTATCCGAGCATCATTGGTCACAATTAAAGTCACCAGACCAACTTCTTGATTTTTACTGACAAAAGGCTCAAAAATCCTGGACACAGTTTTTTTTTTGTTTTCTTTTTTAAAGCACCTGATTGTGATGGAGAATGGGAATGTGGGGTGTGGTCAATAGGTGGGTATGGTCTTAGTGGTGGTAACTTGGAGTAGTGTTTATAGAGGACTACAATAGTGCCCTCTGTATATACTGCCCCTTGTTATAGCACCCGCTATTACATTTCCCCTTATGTTGCTCCCTACTCTACTGCCTTCCACTTTTATTACCCCAAATTCAAATGTGCCCTTTTATACTACCCTGTTTATAGTACCCACCATTATATTTCACCTTATTAAAGTGCCCTCTATTATACTTACTGCTCTCGTTTTAATTGCCTATGTTTAATGACATATGTGTGCAATTTTTTCTTTTACGCTTTTTTAGTATACAGACACGTCAACGCCAGGATTAACAGCGTAGGTAGGCATGCACTATTGCACTATATGTTGAGTCACTGCTGACTATTATTAATATTTCTATGATCAAAACTAGATCAGGAAACATTGATCATTTTATCACTTTGCACCACCCAATATCATTGAGATTGCACGGAGTGGATTAAATATATTTTGTTCACGGCTTGTAGCAGTAGGTACAAACCTATGCATGTTCTAGTCTTGCAGAATGATTCAGTTTGGTCGGAGTTATTTGATATCAACAAAACTACCTCCCTGGTCATATATGGTATGCCTAGGCTAGAATAGCCCTTGGTGGTGTAATGTATAGTTCCCCAATTCCCCCCTATCTTCAAGGCCCACCAACAGTACATGTTTTGCAGGAAACCACAAACATGCACAGGTAAGAAAATTAGTGTCTCAGCAGAGCTGATTAACTACCTCTGTGGATTTGTACAAAGCATGCGCTGTTGGTGAGCCTTGAGGACAGGGTTGGGGAACACTGGTGTAATGGATAATATTTCAGTAAAAAGCCATACACATACCCAATTACTTATTAAATTGGTCTCTTTCTATACAAGAAGAGAAATTATACTAAAATGGAATAGTGGTTTGCCTCCAGCCCTCCACTAAAGATTCTCAGAGAGGATCAGTTAATCAAGCTGTTCCCCACTATAGACTTACATATATGAACAGGAATTTCCCAAAGAAGTTTGATAAAGTGAGGAAAGGATGGATGAATGATATTATTACCAACCCTATGTCACCACCGCCGGTACACAACTGAAGCATAGATTGGCTAAGGGTGGAGTCTCAGGTGGTGGTGGTGGAGGGGAGGGGTTGTTGAGGGGAGAGATACCTATTAAAATAGGGCTTTTCGGTCTCTTTTATCCCTTTATACTTTCCTAATGGTTCTAGGTTACCATGTGCTATCTGGGGATTCTGTAGAAATAGATTGTGATCCTAGCAGGGACAGTGCATGGATGCCTCACATGAGGGAGATACTGCACACACCACAACACTATGGAAAACAGTGACAGGATGCTGTGAGAATGACCGGGCAGTGCTGAGCCAGTCGGAGCTAGCTACCTTGTTTCACATTTAGGGGATATATGGCCTCGATTCATCAACACTTAGCAAATTTGTTAACAACAGTTTGGTAAAATACCGAATTTGTTAACTTCATTTCAGGATTCATCAAAGTTATCTACAGCTGTTAGCGAACATTCGGTAACGATTCGGTAACGATTCGCTAAAACGGAATAAAGTGCAATTCATGAAAAAGAAAGTGGGCGTGGTTTAGCGTTACATTTAGGATTAGTTATCTCCTTCACTGCTCTGTCGTTATTCCTGTCAGATCATTGCTGACAGAGTAGATGGAGCCATTTGAAGTGGTTATGTATCAGCTGAGAGTGATTCAAAGGCGCAGAAGGGCAAGAATAAGGTCTGCAACCATATAAATTTGTAAGAGAATAGATTTATTTGCTATAACACGACATCTGCATTTCTCTTGAATCATCTTGTAAGAGAACACAGGCAGTGTCAGGGTTAACTAATTTGCTAGCTGCACTATAATTTTTTAGAAAAGGCTCCTATCAAATTGTGGGATTGTCCCAACCACTTTCAGAATCCTGGTCCAGGTGTTAAGCCCTATTCAGAATGTTGCTACGTAGTGCTCAAAGGACTGCCTTTTACCCACAATTCCATGGGAATCTTATGGCCTTGTGTTAAAGTACCACTGTAAAATGGAAATAGCGACACGTTACCGAATGGTTACCGAATTGTTATCGAATTCACACCGAATGAGGAAAAACCTTGATGAATACAACTGGAAATCGCTAAACTTCGAATTCGGTAATTTAACAAACTGGAAAAAGTTATCTCAAAGAGCATGATGAATCGAGGCCAAAGGCCTCGATTCATCAACACTTAGCAAATTTGTTAACAACAGTTTGGTAAAATACCGAATTTGTTAACTTCATTTCAGGATTCATCAAAGTTATCTACAGCTGTTAGCGAACATTCGGTAACGATTCGGTAACGATTCGCTAAAACGGAATAAAGTGCAATTCATAAAAAAGAAAGTGGGCGTGGTTTAGCGTTACATTTAGGATTAGTTATCTCCTTCACTGCTCTGTCGTTATTCCTGTCAGATCATTGCTGACAGAGAAGATGGAGCCATTTGAAGTGGTTATGTATCAGCTGAGAGTGATTCAAAGGCACAGAAGGGCAAGAATAAGGTCTGCAACCATATAAATTTGTAAGAGAATAGATTTATTTGCTATAACACGACATCTGCATTTCTCTTGAATCATCTTGTAAGAGAACATAGGCAGTGTCAGGGTTAACTAATTTGCTAGCTGCACTATAATTTTTTAGAAAAGGCTCCTATCAAATTGTGGGATTGTCTCAACCACTTTCAGAATCCTGGTCCAGGTGTAAAGCCCTATTCAGAATGTTGCTACGTAGTGCTCAAAGGACTGCCTTTTACCCACAATTCCATGGGAATCTTATGGCCTTGTGTTAAAGTACCACTGTAAAATGGAAATATCGACACGTTACCGAATGGTTACCGAATTGTTATCGAATTCACACCGAATGAGGAAAAACCTTGATGAATACAACTAGAAATAACAATTCGGTAACCATTCGGTAACGTGTCGATATTTCCATTTTACAGTGGTACTTTAACACAAGGCCATAAGATTCCCATGGAATTGTGGGTAAAAGGCAGTCCTTTGAGCACTACGTAGCAACATTCTGAATAGGGCTTAACACCTGGACCAGGATTCTGGAAGTGGTTGGGACAATCCCACAATTTGATAGGAGCCTTTTCTAAAAAATTATAGTGCAGCTAGCAAATTAGTTAACCCTGACACTGCCTGTGTTCTCATACAAGATGTTTCAAGAGAAATGCAGATGTCGTGTTATAGCAAATAAATCTATTCTCTTACAAATTTATATGGTTGCAGACCTTATTCTTGCCCTTCTGCGCCTTTGAATCACTCTAAGCTGATACATAACCACTTCAAATGGCTCCATCTTCTCTGTCAGCAATGATCTGACAGGAATAACGACAGAGCAGTGAAGGAGATAACTAATCCTAAATGTAACGCTAAACCACGCCCACTTTCTTTTTCATGAATTGCACTTTATTCCGTTTTAGCGAATCGTTACCGAATTGTTACCGAATGTTCGCTAACAGCTGTAGATAACATTGATGAATCCTGAAATGAAGTTAACAAATTCGGTATTTTACCAAACTGTTGTTAACAAATTTGCTAAGTGTTGATGAATCGAGGCCAAACTAAAACTGTTCTACTACTGGCAAGATGCAAAAAAATGCTCAGGTTCTTAAGTGGTTAAATATTGTAAGTACTATAGATAATACCAACACAGTGCTCTCTTGGTCAGTTAGAGAGTTTTGCTAATGGAGAATACAGTCCAAATCACAACAGCCTATTTCCTTTGATAGGATATCGTGATCAAAGTTCAGAACAAAGTCTAATTTAACATTCTCTCGTCACAGTGTTTGCTTGTGGAGTGTGAGCACTGAAGGGCTGCTGCTGCAGAGATGGCCGACACAGAGGACTGCAAAGAAAAGCCGGTGGAGAGGAAGGGGGTAAGTAAATGCAGAGGGTGAGTAAATGTCCCCCATCAGCATATGTCTGTGCATGACTGCAGCAATGTCATCCATATAATCAGCAATTCCAATATCTGCACAGTTTCAAGGCAGCAATTGCTTTCTGTCTCTGGCTTTATAGCAGGGGCGTAGTGGCGTAGCAATAGGGGATGCTGAAGTTGTGACCACACCGGGGCCCCAAGGGGCCCAATCTCAACCACAGTATTAGCTCTATTGGTCCTGTACTGGTAATAACCACATCTATAGATGCTTTGAATAGTAGTAATTATTAACAAACCGTTCCCCATCTCCTTCTTGCATCTCTGACACTGTGGTTGTCCTGGGCAGGTTTTGCTGTGCCATATCAATTGTTATTTAGAGAGTTCTTGGGGGGCCCAATGTAAAACTTGCACTGGGGCCCATAGCTCCTCAGCTACACCACTGCAGGGGTGTCAAGTTATCAGTGACTTTGATTCCAGAGTTATTTCCTTTTCATTTCTGAAAGGAAGTCCATCCCATGTCAAATATATACATTATAATTCAACAGCCATTCAAAGATGACAGCACCAAGTGCTCATTGTCAGCAAGAAACAAAATTAAGATTTAGCAAGTCTGGCACTTTCCAGTGTCCTGATCCTGACATTTTCACCTCCCACACACCTAACTCTAACCCAGCTATTATTAGTTAATAATAACCCAACTAACCCAACTATTATTATTAGTATAACTTTAGTATTTATATACCGCCTACATTTTCTGCAGCCCTGTGCAGAGTATATTGGCTTGTCACCGAGGCAGAGGCGAGAGAGGCTCCAGCCTCAGGGGGCAGTGTAGGAGGGGACGCACAAATCACTCAGCTATCATTCTCCTGTTGTGTTTTAAGCAAAGAGAATAAGAAAAAGTAATACATGGCAGTGACTGCAAGCCTGAGAACTAGAGATTAAAGAGGAACTCCAGCCTAAACAAACATACTGTCATTAAGTTACATTAGTTATGTTAATTAAAATAGATAGGTAATATAATCTCTTACCCACACTGTTTTAAAAGAACAGGCAAATGTTTGATTTCATGATGGCAGCCATCTTTTTGGTTGAAAGGAAGGGACAGGGAGCATGAGACACAGTTCCAACTGTCCTGTGTCCTGAGCACCTCTCCCAGTTGCTAGGCAACGTAAATAACAACATAGGAAATCCCATCATTCTCTGCACAGCATCAGGGGAAAAAAGCCCAGGCAGTTTTCTTTGATGGGTGGAGCTTAGCTAAAAATGCAGCTAAAAATGATGCTTTGGTAAGAAAAACAAAGTTCTGATGCTGTGAAACTGTTAAAGAAACACCAAGCCTTTTCAGTTCTGCTGAGTAGATTTTTAGTCCGGAGGTTCACTTAAAGGTGTTGGGGTGGTTGGGGGCCCTGGGGAGCCTCTTACTCTAATTGCAATCAGTGTGTGATGGTTGGAGTGGGAAAGATGGGGGCACACTTTGGTGCCTCAGCCTTGGGTGCTGGAGGACCTTGTCCCAGCTCTGCACTTAACTGACCCTCAGAGGGGCTCACAATCTAATCCCTTCCAAATTCATATGTCTATGTACTGAATGCATTGTGTAGTGTATGTATCTTAGTCAAGGGCCAATTTAGTGGTAAGCAAATTAACTTATCTGCATAATTTTGGGATGAGGGAGGAAACCCGCGCAGACACGAGGAGAACATACAAACTCTATGCAGATAGTGGCCTGGCTGGGATTCAAACCGGGGACCCAGCGTTGCAAGGTAAGAGAGCTAACCACTACGCCACATATATCTAATGCCAACCATCCCCCCAATTATACTTATGAATAATCAGCTGCCTTGAGGTGCCACTAATTAAGAACCGAGTTTTTCCAATTTTCCTACACATTACTGTCAAGCTAAGTCTAGCTTGACAGATATGTCTCCCCACTGTCTATGCTTACCATTCCAATCTAATTGTCCTGCTTCTCATTGTGCTACCCTATACATTTTCTCTTATGACCACAATTTTTCTGTTTGTGCCTTTTAATAATTCACTGTTGTGGTCTAAAGAGAATGGGGATCAAACGTTCTTATGAACACTGGTGTTTTACTGTATCACAGAGCAATCTGATGTAGAAGCATTGTACTAATTTAGACAGAGTGTGAACAAGCCCTCTTTACTTAGTGAGAAGCAGTATTGTTGAGATGTGCGCCTTTTGAAATATTAAGGATAATGGGGGAGCATTGGCATTCTTAAAGCATACCACCTGAACTGACATGTGACATGAAGAGATAAACATAGAAATACAGTATAAAGTTCTAATCCTACTAAGACATCCCTTTCATTTTTCCTGCATTGCCAATGTGAAAACACTAGAGATGTTATCTATGCAAAATGAGCCAGTCAAACAGCAAGTGAAATACAGCCCACTATTCTGATAAGGAAATAGAAGGAAGCATACTTCTATTAAAGTGTAACTGTCGGGCATGAAATCAAAAATCAATTCTTTATTTTTATCTGGTAAACAGGTAATAAGGATGCTAACCAGGAAATTCAAAAGTTAAAATCACTATTACTTTTCTTGTTGATAAATGATCATTCCCCAGTTTACCTGACTCTTATTTGGTACGCCCAAAGGAAGTTGCGGGGCATGCTGGGTTGTCCTTTTTTGCTTCTCTTTCCCATCAGACTTAGGGCCCTTTTCCACTACGGCGTTTGCGATGGCTGAATCGCAAAACCGCAAACCGCTAGTGATTTTTCAAATCGCTACAGTTTGCTTTTAACATAGGAATCGCGGTAGGTCATTTCCACTACCGTGAGTCGTTTTTTACCCGATCGCGATCGCGCGGCGGAGCAATTATTGCCGCGATTTTGCTATGCAGTGCATAGCATTGCAAAATCGCGATCGCAAACGTCGGAAAATCGATGCAAAATTGTGTGCATTTGCTGAATCGCAATCACTAGCGTTCAGCGCGAACGCTAGTGATTGCTAGTGGAAAAGGGCCCTAAACTAATGCAGCCTGATTGGCTGAAGCCTCTTTCCTTCCTGTTTTCCCCTCCCACACATTGGTTCCGCTCTGATTGGCCAATATTTTTCATGCTGAGACAATGCACTTTCTATAGTTGAGGGCGGGCAATGCATACACAATCAGGCAGAGGAGAGTAAGGGAGGAAATGACATCAGGATTGGCTTCAAAATAGCCACAGATAAAATGGGAAATGCTAAGAAGGATTTTCTCTTGTTTTTACTGTAGAAAAATCACTAACATCAAAATGTGGACAGTGCAATACATATGTTATGTAAGTAGAGCAAGTATTTATCTACTTATATATGAGTTCTACTGAGATAGTATGGCTGACGGCTCCTCTTTAAGCTGAAAGAAAAACTGCTGAAGTGCTGAAACATTCAAAGGGTCATTACTTGTTTGTTTTGCAGTGGATTGAAGCAGATTTTACTTTAGACTGTCATGGCTGCTATTTAGAGTTCAATCTTAAAAATTAAGATCTTAAACTGAAAGTAAAAATATAAGATTCCAACCTATTTTACTAATACTATACATACAATTAAAGGGGCACTACAGCGAAAAACTGTGAAATTTAAAATATGTGCAAACATATACAAATAAGAAGTACATTTTTTTCCAGAGTAGAAGGAACCATAAATTACTTTTCTCCTATGTAGCTGTCACTTACAGTAAGTTGTAGAAATCTGACAGAAGTGACAGGCTTTGGACTAGTCCATCTCTTTATAGGGGATTCTCAGGGATATATTTATTATCAAAAGTGCTAAGTGAATGGCAGTTGCTCTGTCCAACTGCCAAAAAACTGTGTAGGGAGCAGGGAAGCTGGCCAGCATCAATGTTTAAATCCTTTTTAAGGAATATATTTATCAAGAATAAAAGCCTTGCCGAGAATCCCCTATGAAGAGATGGACTAGTTCAAAACCTGTCACTTCTGTCAGATTTCTACTACCTACTGTAAGTGACAGCATTATAGGAGAAAAGTAATTTATGGCTCATTTTACTCTGGAAGAAACGTACTTCCTATTTGTATATGTTTGCACATATTTAAAATTTTAAATTTTTTTGCTGTAGTGCCCCTTTAAGTACCTCATACGTTTTTCAGTTCAGGTTTGCTTTAAAATACATGTATATGGGTGCTGCTCATACATTAAAACATTAAGGACACAGAAGGGGGTGCACTGGCAGGTCAATTGAGTTGGCTCCACTACAGAAAGTACTTAACAGAGGCCCCCAGAGGGAGTACTATTAGCTTATGTGGAGACCTAGGGGGGTCCATCACTGGCTCTGGGAGATTGCCTACCGCAGTGCTCCCACCCTGCTCCCTTTTCATGATAGATTTTCTGGAAATCGATTGAAATTATTATCGGTTGCCCATGTTGGGGCATCAATCTCCAGCAGATTTGATCACAGCATACAAATCTGCTGGGGAAAATTGATCAGTGTATGTCACATTAGGCTTGACCATGATTTGATAGCCATGATTATGTGTTAAAGCAGGAAGTGACCATAGCAAATTACTCCACAGCAGGAAACATATTCTAGGTAGCCAGGCTGCTTCTGGTGCCAGACGGTTACCCCCTGCTACCCCCTTCCAATGCTATTAGGAGAATAGATAATAAACTGGACTACACCTTGTTACGTTCTGACCATTCCTTCCATGATGTAACTAGTAGTAGATCTTGTAAAGAACTGTGCTTGTAAGGGTTCCGTGGTGTCTCCTCCAACAGGTGCAGGTTCTGGGCAAAATGACCAAATGGACAGCTGGTTGATCTTGCTGCTTTAGTTTTAGGGTCCTACTTTTGCATGTCATTCAGTTTCAATAGCTAGCGTTTGTATGCTTTTGATCCTCTGAGTGCTCTGTGACCTTCCCTCAGCCCAGAAACATAAGGTAATTTCAGTTTATGTGGATATTTATCTGCAGTATTTGTTTAGTTGTTCCTCTAATATAATTGTATAGCCTGTAATGGTAAGCAGTATCTGTCTGATGTTCCTTGTGCTCTCTTTCATTCACAGAGACTAACAGTTACACTTGTCCTGGTGACTTTGGTGGCTGCCTTTGGATCATCGTTCCAATATGGATACAACGTGGCTTCTGTTAACTCTCCAGCACCTGTGAGTTTTCCTAGTGGGCTTGTGTGCAGGTCTTTTCTTCACAAGTTAAACATTTGCTTCAGCAGTAGCTTATTTTTGCTTTCCATGCAGTCATGTATGCAGCCAGATTCAAGTCCAAACATTCTTCTTTTTTAGCCCTTTAATTTTAGCATATTCAACGCTATAAATAGATAAGCAGTAGTCAGTATGATATTAAAGCTCGTATATAGCTTGCCTTTAAATGAACAAACACAGCTTAATAAGCAAGTTCCTTACTTTACATCTTTAGTGTTTTCCATCAACACGTATATCTTGATATTTTTTAACTAACTCTGTTGTCTTAAAAACATAAAATCAGAAGAACATGAATGCAATAGGATGAGAGATTTTCCACATTTTTGCTGAGTTGCCCTAAAGTTGGGTCAAGATGTGGGGGGCAAGAAGGGTATAAACAGCAACAAAAATCAGAACCAATACAGAAAAATATAGGGTTTGCAAAAAAGATATTGAGCATATTGGAGTCTGCTCCATCTTTTGGATGGTTAATGGACCTGCCTCTGGTCACTGATATATATTGGGGTACAGGGGATGTAGACCTCCAGCAGAAGAGTACAAATGCAAGATTACTGTTTTCGGACTCCCCTTTTCTACGTACAATTCCTCAAAGGCAGTGAGTGGTCTTGTTAATAATGCTCTATTAATATTATGTGTGACGGTACCTCAGGAACATTTACTTTTAACAGGCCTTGAGGACTAGCATTGAGCAGCCATCCTATCATGAGCAGCACAAGCCTGTTCTTCTCCCAGCTCAACCTCATTAGTAGCACAAATGTTTGCTAGCGCAACAGCATCAACAAAGGGCAAGTTTTAGTAAAGCCATTTTGATTTGTGTGATTTCCTGTAATATAGATTTCACTTATTTTATTATTAAAATCTTATGTATACTTTTGTTTTACAGTTCATGCAGGAATTTTACAATGAAACATACACTCGCCGCTATGAATCTGTCTTTACTGGAAGCTTAGAAGCAGTGCTTTGGTCCCTCACTGTTTCTTTGTATCCATTGGGTGGATTCTTTGGCTCTCTTATGGTTGGACCCTTGGTTAACAAAATCGGCAGGTAAGTGAAAAAGATATACAGTATATTTTATAAATGAAAAGAAAATGCACATTTTCTAAAACTATGCAAATGCAGACACAAAAAAGACTCGGGATTGATTCTTCAAACTAGCATAGATATTCAATATACAACTTTAAGTTTTCTGTGTATCAAAAGAATGGAATGAAATATTGGTTTTCAATTAAATGTGCTCTCCATTTTCCATCTAGAAGTAAAGCATAACTTATGGTGGGTATAAAAAAAGAATGGTCCGATTCTGAATATACACATTGTATTATTTAATGTTGAGGCCAGATATCTCTGCTGTGATCTCATCTGACCATAACACCTTTGGCTTCAGGATGTTTGAGACTGAAGTGACAAGTTGTTTTTTTCTCACAACCCTCTTATGTGATTTTTTTTTTTGTTCTATTTTCCGACTTGAGCCTGCCCACAACTCTATCCCTGAGATCTTTTGACAGTGTCTTGCTACCCATAGTTGACTGTATGTCCTCATTTGCCTTACAAAGCAATAGACTGCTCCAGGAATAGCTCATTTAAAGGGGTATATTCACAAATCTATGGCAAAGTGTGACACATAAGCGATACACATGTATGTTATGCATGGTATGTAGATTGGTAAAATATTACCGAATGTAACTTATTACCTTTCATTACTCCTCTTCTGGCCTGAATTAATCCTTCTCTGTCGAGGGATCAGCCACATGAATTTGTTCTCTCCATTTGTTCCTGTCCTGGGCATTCTCAGTTGTGAGACTCAGCTTTTTCATGTCCCACCAAACCACGTTGGGCCAATTCAGGCTCTGCCGCCCACAACTCCGGTTTCTGTATATATACCTGCTTGCATGATTTTCCCAGTGGTAACTTAGCTATTCATTGTGTGTTTTTTTATTTATTTATAAAGTGCCAGCATATTCCATTGTGCTGTATAAAGTAAGAAACAAACATGGAGTAAATAATAATACAGACAGTGGTGTACACCAAATATAGATACTGGTAAAAAGCACAGAATTGGTAATTATAGTGAAAAATGTAACATGATGACTAAAATGTATAACAAATAGCAAGACACTAAATGAATAACAAATTCCAAGACACAAAACGGTGAGAGAGCCCTGCCCTTGTGAGCATACAATCTAAAGGAATGGCAGGTGGAACAAAAGGTGGGGTAGTATACAAATTTCATACCTATAGGCAGTGTGTTTTTAGGTTATCTTTAATGAGTACAACTTGGACAGCAGTCGAAGGGGGAATGGCCTAAATTAGAGTATATGCTTATTGGAAAAAAGTAAGTTTTGAGGAAGCGTTTTAAAGATTTAAAAGGTTGGAGAGTGACGGATATGTTGTGGAGGGGAATATCAGAGGAGGGATGAAGCACGTGAGAAATCTTGTATACGTGAATGCGAGCAAGTGATTCTAGAGGAGGACCTAAAAGGTCGTGCGCAGATATAAGATTGCGGATGGGTTGGTATCTGGAAACTAGTGAGGAGATGTATAGGGGAGAGAGATTGTAGAGAGATTTGTAGGTTAGGGTTAAGCATTTGAAATGGATCCTCTGGTTAATTGGCAGCCATTGAAGAGCTTGACAGAGAGGAGCAGCAGAGGAAGAGCAAGAAAAAAGTTTAATAAGTCAAGCAGCTGAGTTGGTAGTCCACAAAACAGTATATTACAATTGTCCAAATGAGATATTATAAGAGCATGTACTAACATTTTAGTAGTGTTCTGAGTGACAAAAAGGTTGAATGCGAGATATAATTTTGAATTGGAGATGACAGGAGCTGGTAAGGGAGCATACATGAGGAAGAGAGGAGTCAAATATTACCCCTAAGCAACCTGCTTTGTGAACTTAAGTTATAGGGGTGTTATTAACATTTATTGTTATAGCAGGCAGAGAAGTGGACAGAGGCAGTGGAAACATAATTACCATAGTTCATGTGTCTTAGACGTGTTTGGCGCAGCAGGCGCTGTTATGCATGATTTGCTTACATATTACACAAGATATATTAATTACCTGCATTGAAAACTTAATGTGTGTATGCGGTATTGTCATATTGCATTATACTCTACTTTTGTGCATGTAAGACATCTTGCATTCTTCTATTCTATTCTTATTGCCGTAGTTTGGTGAACATACCCCATATCAGCACGGTGGCGTAGTGGTTAGCACTCTCGCCTTGCAGCGCTGGGTCCCTGGTTCGAATCCCAGCCAGGTCAACATATACAAGGAGTTTGTATGTTCTCCCTGTGTCTGCGTGGGTTTCCTCCTGGCATTTCCGGCTTCCTCCCACATCCCAAAAACATATAGATAAGTTAATTGGCTTTCCCCTTAATTGGCCCTAGACTACAATAAAAATACACTACACAATACATACATAGACATACGACTATGGTAGGGATTAGATTGTGAGCTCCTCTGAGGGGCAGTTAGTAGCGACTATATTCTCTTTGCAGCGCTGCGTATGATGATGGCGCTATATAAATACTAAATAATAATAATAGCGAGCTAATCAAAATGCTTTCAATTGATCACACATGAAAGGCAGTCAGCTTGATGTCTTGGAGCGTACTTGAAAATGTTTACTAAATCTAAATGCTGTACAGACCTATCACTGGCCTAGAGGCTAACTAGGCATCTGTTTCTATGTTGTTCTTAATAACCTTAGTAAATTGAGCCAGTGACACTATCTCAGTACAGACTATGTTATCT